>NC_064644.1:93279823-93582853 GCF_023864345.2 Schistocerca serialis cubense
ATTCCACTTAAATTCTAGGTCCATATAACGACAATACTTTTGTGAAAGTTTCCTGTACTAGAAGATGGAATAGTTTCATAAAAATTACTATCACATGCATAAAAGATATTAGCATGTGATGAAGTTTAACTGACACTGACATGTTGATATGAGTGGATGGGAGGGAGGGGGGGAGAGTGAAAATCTACATCTAAATTTCTAGTCTGCCAACTACTACAAATTTTGATGGAGGGGAGATCTCCTCATAGCTCCACCTCCTTTCCATTCACAAGTTTTCTGATCATTTCTGTGATGCTTTCATGCTGCTTAAACAAATCTGCACAATACTTCTTTGAATCTTGTTAATCTGTTCCAGTAATCCAACTTCTTGTAGGTTTCCAAACAGTTAACAACACTCGAAAATTTCTCAGACAAGTAAACTCTTACACATACAATGAATGTTTCCCTCAAACTGAATCTACTTTCCCCTTTGCTAAATTTATGCAGTCATTCCACCCTAAATTGCTCCCAGTATGTACTTCTACATGCTTCACAGTTTTATTCAGAAGGAGATTTTCTCTAGGTGAGCACTATTACTACTGTTTGCTTCATCAGAATGTTTATTATCAGTCAGGATCACAATATGTGCTTTTTGTTTCAGTTTATTTAACAAACCATCTTGCACTATGCCTGTAGTAGGTCTTTTCAACAAGCATACTGTCTGACAGCACCCAACACAATATGCTTATTGAATGGAAACAGAAATCGGTAATTGCCAACAAAATGTATTGTGATCCTGACGGTCAACACATATTCTGTTGAACATTTGACAATTACAAAGGAGTGTTACCAACAGTGATTAAAGGAACAAGTGTTGGACATCAGCCATCAATGTGATACTGGATTAAACAAAAATGTCAACAAAACTACTGTTGAACACTTCATTAGATTGATTCTGGTCTCTCTCTCTCTCTCTCTCTCTCTCTCTCTCTCTCTCTCTCTCTCTCCATCCATCTATAATGGCCCTCCCACCTTAAGCAAGCCAATGGAAGATAAGTACCTATCTTAAGAGTGTTTTTGACAGCTATGCAAACTGAGTATTTGAGCTACTGTTTCCAACAGCAGAGAAATATTTTTACATTCACAGTTGATATTTTTATTTCTATTTGGTTTATATAAAAAAATATGTTGATGCACTTCTTAATTACAGGGCTTGCTGATAAAATTTCTCACAAATTTTACTTGGTGCAACTTTTCATCTGCTACAGTAAATTGTAGTGTCAGTAACAAGCTGGCCATTAACACATAAACAGGTGACATAGTGTTTATCTCTTTCTTCAAAGTTCACACACGTGTAGTCACCATACTCCCCCCACCCCATTCATGAAAAGTACACAACCTATTTTCTTCTATGAAAACACGCAACTGTGATGTAGTGTGATGGTCATCCAGAAATTAAGTTTTCATATTTTTCAAAAGAAAAGCTACATAAAAATTTATTGGTAGCTGATATAGCAATGTTAAAAGCTATTTTCTGACAATCACTGCCAGGACCGAGACAACTGTCATACTGTAGGATCAACTTTTGTACTCCTGTGCTGTGGAAGTGTGCCACCTGAGACTGCACCCTCAGTAATCTTCAGCTCTTTGTCATTGTAAAAATGCTGACCAGAGGACAGGATTTTCTGGAGGTGCAAGAAAAATGGAAACTGCTAGGATCAAATTAGGACTGCACGGTGACTGATTAATCAGCTATAAGCTGAACTTGTTCAAAACATGTTGTACACCAAGGTGCACGAGGATGAGCTTTGTCAAGGATCAGCATAACACCTGCACTGAGTTTTCCATGACTCTTGTTTTGAATGGCCCTTCACAATTTCTTCAGTCTTTCACAGTAACGGCCAGTGTTCACCGTTTCATCTCTGGGATGGAAGTCAACAAGCAAAATGCCTTTCCTGTCATAAAATACTCTGCACATCACACGTTGCGCACTTCACATTCTGCACCGACAGTATGTTTGAACTGTGTATTAACCAGAAATCCTTTGTGATGCCAATGCATCAACAGTTTCCGGCGTAAAGCGGACAACCCATATTTCACTGTCTGTGATGATCCTGTTGATGAACTCATCATCATAATACTGGTATTGCTGCAACAATGTCAATGCTGCTTCTAAGCGATTCATTTCAAGTTTGAGCATCAGATTTTTTGGTATGCACCTGGCACACACATTCTTGAACAGCAGCTGTTTAGTAACAGTTTCAGGCAACAAGGATCACAATATCTGCGATAAATGTCAACTGAGATCCATACTCGTGGTGCAACAGTTTTCCATAATGTGCTGTCCCACCAGCTCCATAATGCTGTCTTGATGAGGGGCAGTCTCCCATGACCCTCTCCAATATGGACACTTTGATTACCTTCAAACAACTGCCTCAACAGTGACACACCATCTGTTTGGTCATGACCTTTGGCTCATACAGCTGACACAGCTGATGATGAATTTGGACTGGCAACTTTATCACAGCCCAAACTTTGCCTTGCAGTTTGGGAGAAAAAATAAAAGAAGTCATTTTTAGCCATTCTGCAGAGCTTTTGACAACCATCAGCACTTGTATGGAAGTCCAGTGATTGTTAGGTCATAGCTTGGTCATGCATGCACTACAGTTCTGACTAAATACGTTTAACTGGAAAAAAAGGTGGGAGGAGGCTGGAGGTAGGGGTGGAGAGGAGAAAACTTAATTTCTGGGTGTCTTTCATAGGTTTTACAGATCATGCAGAATCCTATTTTTACTACACTGAAATATGGAGCAAACTTATAAATCATGTGATGAGTGGAATAAAGCTGAGTGTATGTGATTACATGCTACACAAAGTGAAGCTGACAGTTATAATTTCCTTATTTACAAATGAGATCAAGCATCTGTTTCAACAATTATGTGACCCGTTGTATTAGTCTTAAGCATTTAACACTGCAATTAACATAATATCTCTTAAATTCTTGATAGTAATGTGATGATATTTGTTTCAACAATTAGCTAGTTGAAATACTAACAAAATAAGTTTGAATCATAGCATTTTCAGTTATTTCTTTGTATACAACTCATGAGCACCAGAATTTGGTTTTCTTTAATGAAGCCCTTCTACAGGAATAGAATCGGAGAAATGTGTGTTAAATGTGCTTTTTTATTTTGTTACAAGAAATTACATTTGATTTTATCCATCACATCCAGCTTTAAGACATAAAAAGCATTTATGTTTTATGGTGTTTACTAAAATCCAACACAGATATAGCAGCAATATCAAGATATGAAGCAGAGTATATCAGAAAACTGTTAAGTACTGAGAAAACTGTTGTACTGAATGAAATAACACGTAATCTGTGTTAGAGAATAAGGTAGTGATCTTATTTGCTTGAATACCACAGAGATGTTCATTTCTGATACCTGAAAAAATTGACTTCTATCCTGCAGCCAACAAGTTCAGCAGATTCCTTATGACAGCACCACTGAGCACAACAGAAAAAGAACAGAGAAATGTGGTTGTTAACAATACAACCATATCCTTTACCAATGCCTGTGACACAGGGAAATAGAAATTATCCTGTGTTGTTGTAATTTTTAGCATTTATTCTACCCATAAATTAAGATTTTACAGCTAACATCTACAAGCTAGTATACCATGTTCTGTTACTGAAATTATGCTTCCACCATCCTGCCTGTTGGTGCTTCAATCATACCAGCTCTGATGCTACAATACTCTATACAAAAAAAATTATAGTCATATCAAGAAAAGAATAAATAAAATGCACCTTCATTTTCAAATGCATATGACTTTCCTTCTCTGAATTGGTTGACTTATTTTTTTCCTTCAGATGCTCCCCCAATCCATCCACCCAGCAATTCCTATTCCAGTCCTGTCACATGTTTATCCAACCCAATTGGGTCCAGCCACCTGTGAGTGCAGCCATGTCATTTAAAAGCTCTGCTGCAATCATTGCACAGCTTTTTATATTGGTATGACTACCAACCTGCTGTCCACCAGGATGATCCACCACCAAACTGAGGCCAAGAGCAAGGTACACCACCCTGTGGCACTACACGCAGCTGAACATGACACACTTGATTTCAATGGCTCCTTCACTACCCGAGCCATCTGGACCCTTCCCTCCTCCACCAGCTTTACTGAAATGCGCAGATGGGAGTTATCCTTACAACACATTCTCTGCTCCTGTAATTATTCTGGCCTCAACCTATGGTAACATATGGTCCTCACACCCTACACTCAACAATTTCCACCCCCTATGTCCTATCATCTCCTCCCCATTCTCATCTCCCTCCCTGTTTATTTGTAGCCCTCTGCCAACCCATCTGCCCGTCTTTCCCCATTCCTCTCCTTTTTTGTTACTTTTTTACCCACCTCCCTGGCTCAACTGCCTGACATTTCGCCTGTTGGAGTCTAGTCCCTGCACACTCCATCAGACAGCGTTAGTCTCTCTCTCCACCTACACACTACTGTCCCTCCTCCTTCCCTTCCCTTCCCTTCCCTTCCCTTCCCTTCCCTTCCCTTCCCCTCCCAGATTGCTGCTTGCATACCACATGGTGTTGCATCCTGGCCCGAGATGCTGGAGTTGGCGGTCATATGTGCGTGAGGTGTACTTGTTTGTGTGTGTGTGTGTGTGTGTGTGTGTGTGTGTGTGTGTGTGTGTGTGTGTGTGTTGACTGACGAAGGCTGTGGCTGAAAGCTACATGTGAGTGTCTTTTAATAGGGCCTGTCTGCAACTTGATGCGTCTTCTTTACTATACGTAGCAGTCTATGTTTCTCTGCATTGTTGACATTTCTACCGGAAATTTCTATTGTTTAATTTTTGCTGCATATAGTTTTGTGTGGTCCTTTGCCATCAAATTTTTCCTTTTTAAGACTACAGTCCACACATTCCTTCATACTTCATCAGTGGGAAAAGTGTTACCAATATTGAGATTATGTAGAAAGAAGTTATAGACTTCATGATAAGAACAGAAAAAAAGGAACTCCATGCAAATAATATTTCATGACATGAGACAGCTATATCAAAACCTATATCATCAAATTTATAATATTTATACACAAATAAATATTCTCAAATAGAAGTAAATTCACATTTGCTCCGTAACAGTATCACCAGTTATAATTAATTCAATAGATTTCGAAAATTGTGTAGTAAAGTTTTTGTAGTTTTTAAAACAGCCTTATCTATGGAACGGAATATTACTTTCTTTCACACACTTTTAGTACAACCAAATCCTGCACAAGACTTCAGCATTGTAATAAAGATACAACTCTGAAAATACTACAATAAAGAAAACCTAATTTTTATTTTAGAAGCTACCTGCAGAGAGAAATCCACAGCTGATCAGGATGTGGGTTTCAATATAATGACATGGTCAATATCATCTGAAGTCTCAGTTTCCTTGCACAAACAACTAATTTGCTTTAATGGGGATGTGTTGTTCAGGATACTGTTATTAGTTTCATGATTTGGTAATTTACTCATTTCTAAGTCAAGAACATACGGTGGATAAAAGGCTCAGGAATCCACTATTATTCATTCCAAAGGTGCAAGTAATGTAACTAGTAGTGCAAGAACTTTCTTCTGCTACTATTTCCATCTTTGAGAAATGCTGGCCATTATGTTCTGGTAGACTTCAAGTGGTATTTGTTTCCACTCTTCCATAAGCATATTTTCTTTCTGAAGCATGGTGAATAATGCCACCAGGTTCTTAGATACATTACAAATATACAGGGTGTCCCACTCGAAAGACGCCCCAGAAACATGTGTAATTCTGCTGAAATTGCAATGTGTAATTTGTGATGTTTGACATGGCAACACTGCATTGTGCATCATGATCTGATGCAACAGTGTGTTTTCTTGCATTACTATGGCTCAAGCTCAGTGTTCAGTGTTTAGTGTTTAGTGACAATGTATTGCTATTCTGTCTAAGAGTGCATGTTTTTGTGAAACAATATCTGGATTACTGGTTCCATTCAGACATGTCACTGAATATTTGTTGAGCTGTTTGGTGACCGGCATATACCATCTAAATGCTGCATACAAAAGTTAGTGAACAAGATGGAGAGCAATGGAACGGTGTTGTATCTACGAAGACATGACTGACGTGAAACGATTGTTGGCCTCTCCCACAAAGTCTGTTTGAACGTTTATCTCAGGATTGCGGAATGTCATGAGACACGTCACAGAGCTGTGAAGAAAGCAGCATATATCCCTAAAGGTTTACAGTTGTTCAAGAACTGAATATCAATGACAAAGACAAACACATTACATCCTGCCATTCGTTTCAGCAATTTATTGCTCAGAAGCCACGAATATTGCAGTACAATGGTTCAGTGATGAGGCATGGTTCCACCTCTCTGACTATGTAAACTCTCAAATGCACGTTTGTGGTGTAATGAAAATACACATACACAGGTCGAGCAACTCCTGCATTCACAAAACAATGGCATGTTCTGAGCAATATCATTGTGTCGCAATATCAGACCAATTTTTTTCGAGGCTACTGTTACAAGTGCAGTTTACATCGAGAGGTTTCTTGAGTTTGTGAACCAATTGGACAATGAGAACCCTCTGCTGATTAAGCAAATTTTTGTTTGTGGAGCCTCTTTCAAGTGGAACACCCTGTATTATTGATGCTAATTTATCTCTAGTTTTTTATTTGATTCAAGTCAGCACATTGAACACCCAAGTCCAGCAGACCATTTGATTTTCTTCATAGTATTGTGCAGCTGAGATTTTTTATGGACAGAAGCACTGACAAGCTGGTACAGAAAAGATTTGATTCCAAACTATTCCTACAGAGTGGTGTGCATCCAACTGCCTGCAACCTGCATAAGCCTGCAATCATTTTCCCGTCAAACAGGACGAAGATCAAACCTAAACACACAACCTCAGAAAACTAAATCATTTCACTGTTGCTGGGACACACATGGATAAATTTGTATGCATATGCCAGGTTTACACATGCACAACCAAGCCGTCACATAATGTACTGTGTCTCATCAGACAGTAAATCTCCTTCCACCTTCAAAGACCATTAATGATACTGTTGGTACCATTCTAAGCAGTGTCCAAAAATTTGTTTTTTAATCAATGACTTAAGAGCAGGAGCACATTTCAATGGATTATTATGTCACTGACTTCCGTACTTCAACTGCAAAGGTAACAAGCACATCACACATTGATTCACACACACACAATGTTTTAGAGTTTTACAGTAGCTGTTAGTTAATTTCACAGGCTTACTAGAATGATGAAGCGTGTAATAATTTCCAAATATTTCCACTTCACTATAATGTTTACTATTGTAATTCCAAAACAGCACTTTGTGGGAAGAGTCAGACAACATATTACTTCCCCATGTACATCTCACGAAATGACCACAACAAGAAAATTCAAAAAATTAGGGCTAATATCGACAATCCTCCTATCCATGCATCATTCATAAGAAAACAGGGAATGGGGGTATCAATTAGTGGTATCAGAAATACTCTCTGCCAGTAACCATTAGGGGGGGGGGGGGGGGGGGCCTTGTGGAGTGTGAAACCATTAGGGGGGGCTTGTGGAGTGTGATGTATATGTAGATGAAAGCAAACTTGGTTGAGAAGGTCAAATTTTGTGACTTAAGGATACAGTGTACTTTTCAGGCTCAATATTATGTAAAAAATCAACACCTATTTCGTTTAGGCACTGTTTACAATGTATATGTTTCACAGATTTTTTGTATATATCAGGTAATGCAGCACACTTTCTAAACAAATTAGAAGTATTTTGAATATTTTTGAACCCACTTAGGGTTATCAAAAAATTACACAGAAACTGATGCATTTTTATTTATTTATTTTTTCAAAATGCTTCCTCAAATTGAAGTACCATTTAATCCAATGTTATACATTTGAAGGAGACCAAATTTTTCCCAGATATGAATGACATGATGGCTGTGGTACTCGACCTATTTAATTCCACCTATTATGTATATTACAAGGATTTAAAAAACCACATCTTACATTTTAATTTTTACAATTTTTTTAAAATAAAACTGTCATTTTTTCTACAATTTGGTTGTTTCTGCAATAAAGCTTAGGTCTACTGCATAAGTATGGACTATTGCATGTTACAGAAAAAAATTAGAGCAATGCTTTATAAACTTTAGGAAATATTTGTACCTGAATTCTGAAAAATACAACTTCTGGGAAATTGCGAATGAAGATATGGGTCCAATTAAACTGTGTCTCAGATCATTCCAGAAGCATAGTCTTCATCCTGCAGCATTTCTTCATCTTCAAGCTTCCTCTTGGCATTCCTTTTAGCACTTCTAGCTTCTTTGGTAACTTGAAGAACGAATCTTTCAGCTTCATGCACCCGTTGTCTGTCACATGCAAGCAATTGATCTTCCATATCAGAGCCACATTTTATGCCTGGATCTCATGACTTCCAACGTTCCTATCACTCCATCATTGAAACATATCATTGCATCTAATACACCAACTTTTAATGGATTTAGTCCTACAAAACCATTCTTGGGTAATCTTTCCCATATGCAATGGTTGGAACTTTCATTTGTATTCTGAGTGCCCCCACGAAGACATTTACTAAGCAAAACAGGGTCACTCAGGTCTCTAAAAATTGGTTTTATTTCATTCATAACAGGCGCATTGCTTTTTGGTAACCACACCAATCTGCTCCTTTAGGGCTAAGTCCATGAACAGGGTGGTCATCTATGGACAACTTATGAAAGTAGATGGCCCATACAGCTTTTCTCATTGCTGTAACATCATTCGGTGGTGCAGTTTGTCTAATGGCCAGTGCATAATAACTCTGAAGAATGTCTATTTCAGTTTCTGTCCATCTGCCTTGGTCAGGCAGAGACTTTCCATCAGATAGCAACTTTCCTTTCATTTCATTTCTTTTCATAGCTTCCTCAATCTAGCACCCTCCTCTTTTGCACATGTCCACAACACTCCAGTTTTGCTGCCAAGGTATCACCATAAACATTGAACTCATTAATTTTACTGAAATATTTAAAAGCCCCCATCACCTAGGTAGTTCGTATATCTAACGTTATGAACAGGCAAACACTGATTTTCAATATGTGTTACCATGGCAGGTGTGGCAGTACTTAGATAAGCACTCAACATCAACAACTTTTCACATTCTCCAGAGAAGTAGTACTTACAACACCATTCAAGGAAAGATGTCCTCAACATTGCCATGTCCCATCAAGTGCAATAGCAATGTCCCTGGTTCCACTAATATTAAGAGTTTCTTCTGCTGTACATTTCATAGATGCTTTAGACACAACCGACAAGGCATCTAAAATTATTTCTATGTACTTGCTGAACCTACTGAGAGCAGGAGGAGGAAGCTCCATCAAACCACAAAACGTTTGAGCAGCCTTTTTTCCCTTTCCTATTGCACGCATTGCATACACTAACTTCAAATTCACATCTTATGAATCATGCACAATGTTCGAAGTCATTTTCGAGGTAGATTTGATGCAGAACAACTAATTTTGACGCTAAACTCTTCCTGCTACTTTGTTGTTCAGTTATTTCCAGACAGCCTAAACCATCACATTTTTTACATTTCGCCTTTTCATTTATCAAAGAAGATAAGACGCCCACATCAACAACAACAAATCCACTACAAACAGCATCATTGTTAACATAAAAATTTGAATCACCACAAGGCGTGCCATGTGGGAGTATCTTCCCTGAAGAACTGATACATAGGTTACTTTTAACAGTGTGGCTGGCTTTGTTTGCGAACTGGTTACCACGGAATTTCCTTTTATTGGATTTCTTGATGCGTGGCATAGTTCATATTTATTGTACACTAAAGGATATGCACTTCCACAAATATATGTAACACGTGAAGAAACTGCTTCAGCGAAACAAAAGTAAATACTAGCAAAGATAATCATTTACAGACACTAGAAACCTGCACTGTTACCAACAAATACAATATATCATACATATAATTGCTGGAAACAGGAAATTCACAGTTCTTCTTCAAATAATGCTGGTTTCTGTAACAGAATTACAAGGGGCATGGCAGCATACATGACAATAACTTTAAAATTTGGGACATATAGGTCATTTTTCATTTGAAAACCTATAATGTATATATCAACGTAGTCAGGAAAGACTATAAAATTTAATAAAGTCATAATTTTTTTTTCCACCATTTATAATTACCCTGTATCCCTAAGAACATGGAGTCAGACATTTCAGATCTTCTCTTTGAAGAGTGGGACGTGGTTGAAGAGATGTACGATTGCGTTTACATTACGATGGGAGCTTGGAAGAAGCCCTACTGTATTACATTCTTTGCAACTGATTATTATATTTTGTATTTTTTATACTATACATTACATTTTATTAATTTATACCATTTCAAAGCACCATTATATTTAGGATCTTTTGAAAACAAGACTTTTTTGGAATGGCCTGTTACAATTAAATAGTGAGAAACATTTTGGTGGTTAAAGGCTTTTTTATTTGGTGCTTTTAGTAATACAACTTGCACGCTATGAAGTTATGCCATTCCAAGGTAGCATTACACTGGAAATTTATAAAAATGTGTCATTCTTGGTATGATATCTTATAATTAAAAGTCAGTTAATGACAAAATTGTGTGTGCAGACTAGGGGACATGGTAAGATCAACGATATATTCTAAAGAAATGTCTGTTAACTGTATCACAATGGATAGAGGTGCAGATTGAGGTGTGAAAGGTTACAGGTTCACATACTGCTTTCTCGGTAAATCTTTTTAGTCACCTTTACGTCTTCAATAAGGTTCTGGAATGTTCTTATCAATTTAATGGAAGTAACATTGGATTTTCTTTATACATACAGTAGGAAATTTTGCACATTTTGTCAAGTCTCTTGTATTTCACATGTTAAAAAAAATCTGCTTCTAAATAGAAGTGGCCATCTAATAAGAATGTCCTTCAGGTTTTACTGGAAGGTGAGACTGATGAAATAATTTTTAACTCATATGAACAGTAACAGTATTTTAAATTTTTACTGCATTATTTGTAATGGAAGTTTTAAAAGTTAGTGTCACTGATGGCTGGACACTGAACTTTTATTTTTGCATTATATAGGGTTCATTGATGCTGTTTACCACTGACAGAACAACACTGACAGAATATAGACAAGGGAACTAATTTACATTTTAATAGCAGATTTACATGCACCTTCTTCCATAAACAAACTGTGTGATGTGATTGACAGATATAGCCAACACCTGCCATTGGAGAGTGCTGCAGATGCAAATTACAATGAGCAGCAAATTCCATGCCATTTACTAGACTGTTTATGAGCTTGACAACCATGATAGAAACTAAATTTGATGTGCTTCACAATGAGAAACACATTACGTGCAAGGAAAACTGTTGTTGTTGTTGTTTTTGTTGTGGTCTTCAGTCCTGAGACTGGTTTGATGCAGCTCTCCATGCTACTCTATCCTGTGCAAGCTTCTTCATCTCCCAGTACTTACTGCAACCTACATCCTTCTGAATCTGCTTAGTGTATTCATCTCTTCGTCTCCCTCTACGATTTTTACCCTCCACGCTGCCCTCCAATGCTAAATTTGTGATCCCTTGATGCCTCAAAACATGTCCTACCAACTGATCCCTTCTTCTAGTCAAGTTGTGCCACAAACTTCTCTTCTCCCCAATCCTATTCAATACCTCCTCATTAGTTATGTGATCTACCAATCTATTCAGCAATCTTCTGTAGCACCACATTTCGAAAGCTTCTATTCTCTTCTTGTCCAAACTAGTTATCGTCCATGTTTCACTTCCATACATGGCTACACTCCATACAAATACTTTCAGAAACGACTTCCTGACACTTAAATCTATACTCGATGTTAACAAATTTCTCTTCTTCAGAAACGATTTCCTTGCCATTGCCAGTCTACATTTTATATCCTCTCTACTTCGACCATCATCAGTTATTTTACTCCCTAAATAGCAAAACTCCTTTACTACTTTAAGTGTCTCATTTCCTAATCTAATTCCCTCAGGATCACCCGATTTAATTTGACTACATTCCATTATCCTCGTTTTGCTTTTGTTGATGTTCATCTTATATCCTCCTTTCAAGACACTGTCCATTCCGTTCAACTGCTCTTCCAAGTCCTTTGCTGTCTCTGACAGAATTACAATGTCATCGGCGAACCTCAAAGTTTTTACTTCTTCTCCGTGAATTATAATACCTACTCCGAATTTTTCTTTTGTTTCCTTTACTGCTTGCTCAATATGCAGATTGAATAACATCGGGGACAGGCTACAACCCTTTCTCACTCCTTTCCCAACCACTGCTTCCCTTTCATGCCCCTCAACTCTTATAACTGCCATCTGGTTTCTGTACAAATTGTAAATAGCCTTTCGCTCCCTGTATTTTACCCCTGCCACCTTCAGAATTTTAAAGAGAGTATTCCAGTTAACATTGTCAAAAGCTTTCTCTAAGTCTACAAATGCTAGAAACGTAGGTTTGCCTTTTCTTAATCTTTCTTCTAAGATAAGTCGTAAGGTTAGTATTGCCTCACGTGTTCCAACATTTCTACAGAATCCAAACTGATCTTCCCCGAGGTCCGCTTCTACCAGTTTTTCCATTCATCTGTAAAGAATTCACGTTAGTATTTTGCAGCTGTGACTTATTAAACTGATAGTTCGGTAATTTTCTCATCTGTCAACACCTGCTTTCTTTGGGATTGGAATTAATATATTCTTCTTGAAGTCTGAGGGTATTTCGCCTGTCTCATACATCTTGCTCACCAGATGGTAGAGTTTTGTCATGACTGGCTCTCCCAAGGCCATCAGTAGTTCTAATGGAATGTTGTCTACTCCCGGGGCCTTGTTTCGACTCAGGTCTTTCAGTGCTCTGTCAAACTCTTCACGCAGTATCTTATCTCCCATTTCGTCTTCATCTACATCCTCTTCCATTTCCATAATATTGTCCTCAAGTACATCGCCCTCGTATAAACCCTCTATATACTCCTTCCACCTTTCTGGCTTCCCTTCTTTGCTTAGAACTGGGTTGCCATCTGAGCTCTTGATATTCATACAAGTGGTTCTCTTCTCTCCAAAGGTCTCTTTAATTTTCCTGAGGCAGTATCTATCTTACCCCTAGTGAGATAAGCCTCTACATCCTTACATTTATCCCTGCTTAGCCATTTTGCACTTCCTGTCGATCTCATTTTTGGGACGTTTGTATTCCTTTTTGCCTGCTTGATTTACTGCATTTTTATATTTTCTTCTTTCATCAATTAAATTCAATATTTCTTCTGTTACCCAAGGATTTCTATTAGCCCTCGTCTTTTTACCTACTTGATCGTCTGCTGCCTTCACTACTTCATCCCTCAGAGCTACCCATTCTTCTTCTACTGTGTTTCCTTCCCCCATTCCTGTCAATTGTTCCCTTATGCTCTCCCTGAAACTCTCTACAACCTCTGGTTCTTTCAGTTTATCCAGGTCCCATCTCCTTAAAACTGTACTGTCAAATCTCAGGTGGAATACTTGAACTTATGAGCATGTATAATATGGCTGCATTTAAATTCACTCGGTTCTCTGTGCTGTCTCATTCTGAAAAACAAACCTTTATGATGCTGTTGCACTGCTCTTGCACCTACACATTTTTGGATATGTAACATGTTGCCTCACAGAGACTTTTGACCACACAGTGTTGAGCCAACAGAAAACAGAAACAGATAATTTTTCATTTTAATACAATATTGATGTTGTTACACTAAAGCGTGCCATTACATCAAATAACATCAAAGAGCAAATGCATTGTGAAGTAGTTGGTAGATGGACTTAACTTCTTAAACACATTCTTACAAATTAACCCAAATGAAGCAAACTCAATGACTGTTACTTTTCTTTATGGAATGAACTATTTTACTTGATGAATAAATTTCCTGTAAACATTATGTTCCAGAACACCAGCAAAAGAAATATGTTGATCTGCCAATTTCTGTGTTTGCAAAGTAGGCATGGAATCTTACTGCAAAACTACCAATACACTTGTGGATGTTCTGTGAAATTATACTGGGTTACTGAGGTGCTGCTTACAGTCAACAACAACAACAAAAACTTTACTCAATATTTCATTGTCATTATTAGCTACCAAACATTAACCTTCAATTTTAAGGGGATGGGCTCTTTCCATATCTGGAACCAGCAGCAGGTGAAAGATCCAAACAACTACATTTTACAGCGTGCTTCTTACAGAAGAGTTTCATTTCTGCTTACTATTAAAAAATATGTTCCATTTGTGCACTGCCAGCTGTAAACTCTAACCCTCCATAATAGGGTAAAACAGGTTTTATTATAGTACTGAACAGCACTTTAAACTAAAATACAATTACCGCTACTCTCATATTTGTCAAATGTCAATAACAGTGCCTAGCAAGTGCTATTATAGTACCCTCTGCCACGCACTTCGGAGTGCTTTTCAGAGCATTGGTGTAGAGGCATAAATTCCTTTTTCCAATTACAAGTACCATATCTTACCAATGCATCAACTGGTTTGGTATAGTAATATAAGAGTAAAACTCTGCGGCAGCATAGGACAAAAAAAAGTTGTAAAGATATATAGAAAAAGTACTCACACTTACCCTTTAAATTAAGACAAATTGTGATCTGCTGATGCAAGGCCTGAACCAGTGCTAGATCTTCATGCTTGCTGCCTTCTTTTAAACTGAGTAATTTCCGTTCTTGTTTGCGGCGATTCTTACTCGATCGGCTACTACGCCTGCAGGTAAAATATGTTATTCAATAATAATTTCAGTGCATTAATAATTTAGAAAAGTATTGTCCATACTGATTTTTAGCACCCTATTAGCAGTGAACATGTGTGTAAACAAAATTTGTTATATGCTGCACAATTTTGATTCAAGCAGAGGGTATCAAAAGAAAATCAATTTGTTCTTTTGTGTGTGAGACACTTACAGGGTTAAATTGTAAGTGGAAGACCACAGGTATCTTCTTTTATTTAACAAAATAATTTTACTAGGTGAAGCATATATAATTAAGGAAAAAGTTTCCCAAAAGTTCATTTCACATCTACGAAAAAGGAAGCAGAGATTTGTCTTTCTGCCAGGGGTGGGGGTGCAGAAGGGGCCACAGCGTTCTGTTCTAGGTACATTAGTACTCTTAGCACATATCAAAGATCTGCCTCTAAACACAGCACACAATTTTAAAAAAGTTATTTTTGAAAAATGGCAAAAGTTTCATTGTCGAAGATATGGTCTGTAATGTAAGTGATTTAGCAAAAAGAGTAGTGTGTTAAATTAGCTAGTGGCTTAAAGAAAGCCTAGTGGGAAAAAACTGTGAGAGAATAAAAAACTTTTCATAAGAAAATTTATGAACTTGTGCAGGAACAGAATGCTGGTATCTTCATTACAAGAAGAGATCCACCACCACAGAAATGCAACATGAAAGCCTAGTTCCTTGACCACCTTCCTATCCTCTTCATTACAAGAAGAGATCCACCATCACGACAACAAAACATGAAAGCATATTTACTTGGCTATCTTTTTATCCTCTACTGTGTCTTTTTGGGCGTTACTGTATGTATTCATACTCTTAGTTCAGAAAAGGGTAGTCAAAATGATTTGTTGTATCCTTCACAAGTTTCATGCAGCCCGCTGTTGAGTGTCCCAAAATTCTAACCATGCCATCCTTATACATATGATGTCACATTGGATTTGTGAATTAAAAGTTTGGACTCATCTAAAGAAATTACTGCATTCAGTCTGTACTTTTAAAAAAAGGGGAAGTCCAAGTTGGAATATCAACAATATTACAAAATATGCTGGTTGGAGTGGCCAGAGACAGCGGTCATGTGCGCATAAGCTGTGCTTGTTGCATGAAAGTGTCTGCCTGCGTGTTTCCTTGCTGATGAAGGCTTTGGCCAAAAGCTCAATGTGTAACAGTCTTTTCACTGTGCCTATCTGCAACTGAATGTGTCATCTTTACAAAAAATAATTTACTCAACCATTGTACAGACAGTTGTGCACAGTTCTTCAGATTCCATTTTCACATTTCCAGCAGAACTGAAAATTTGAAGTGGCAAACCTCATATTTTCAAATATAAATTGGAAAGTCCCTTTGTGGCACTTCTATTAGTCTGTACTTAAGTTCTACATAACAGTTTCAAGTAGTTCGATGTGAAGAGTGGCTGCCTCCTTGGTCTAGTGGTTTGTATTGCCAGCTACTAACACAGAGATCCCGGGTCTGATTCCTGGTGACCTCAGATTTTTCTTTAGTGGGATGGTATGAAAACGGGTCCACCACAGCCTTGTGAGGTCAAATTAGGAGCCACTTTGATAAATACTCAGAAAAATTGACATGCAAGCTGCAGAAGTGGTGCAAGATGGAAAGGCTTGCAACACGCCAATAACCACATGAGATATATTTATTTGTATATGCCATCATTTTTTCTTGTTTTCTTTTTCTGTCTGTCAGTGAATTATGTAGTGACCTTGGGTAACATGGTCTCACAGATTCCGAGAAGAAATAAAATTACGAATATAAATTTGGCATCTGGTTGTAGTGATTTCAAGAAACCTTTACAAATTAGGTCCTTCTATAACTGGCTGTGGGAACTGCTCCTCAGGTCAAAGTGACCACATCCAACAGGATCAATCTTCAGGATATTAAACTCTCTTTACTTTTCTTATAAATCTGTCCTCCTCCTTCCCTTCTTTCCCTATCCACAGAAAAACAAAATTCATATGCGAATTTTGAGATTTCTCAACTTTATAATGTTTACTTACATATACCACCCCAGTTAAGAAAACTACTTTGTCTCCCATCAAAAATTGATACTTCCTATCATTGAAACACCTTGTAATAGGTCACAGATGTATTGGCAGTGAGTGCTTTTGCATTGTATGCCATGAAATAATCATAGGTCTTTTAAATATTAGTTGTTAGCTCTCTGAAAAAATGATTTAAGTATAATGTTTACTATCTATCAGAATTTAAATCAATTATTCTGCGAGTTCCTGATAAACACAGGCATGAATCTTCAGAAAAATGGGGACCATTTCAGGATTAGTGTGTTCATCGTGTAAAAATTTAGCAGCCACTTGTAGTACTAACATCAAGAAACTGTATCTGAACTGGCCAGTCAACGCCCTACCATTACTTTGTAAGCTTCTGGTTTCAGTTTGTGTGACATTCTCTGAGAAGGTGGTACCGACACACACATCAAAAGTGCTAAATGGAACAACTGTTTTCTTATACTTCTTTCTATGGCCACTCCTAACTTGTCTCTTTCATTCTCAGTTAAAACAGATACAGCTCCTTCCTTACTGTTCCGGCAACATAAGAGTCATCAACCACATTTTCTGTGTGTTTTGGCAGATATTTTGCAATTTCTTTTAATAATGTGTAGCTGGAGTCAGCCAAACCAAATAATGCTCATCACGTGTCTTTATGTGACACCCAGTGCTGGTTCGTTTCCACCTTACAAACAAAATGATTTTAAAAGTGGAATTTTACATGCCCATTCAATAGAGCAGTCCCAAATGAGTTTAGTTACAATTCATTTCATTGATATGTATTAACAGGAATATTAAAACATGATGAATAACCTGTATTTCAGCAGTGACTCGCATGCAGCACTGACTGCTACTGTCATACAGCAGTGATGCTCAGTCGCTCCTAGAGTACTGGTTATTCATCGTGTTTTAATGTTCTGGCTAATATATATTGATAAAACAGACATCAAACTAGACTAGTTTGGGACCACTTTCTCAACTGGGCAGATAAAAATCCTCTTTTTGTCAGTTTGGTTTCCAGAAAGGTTTTTCAACGGAAAATGCTATATATACTTTTACTAATGAAATATTAAATGCTCTGAGTAACCGGAAGTCAACGGTTGTGATTTTTTGTGACCTCTCAAAGGCTTTTGATTGTATAAATCATGGAATACTTCTAGATAAGCTCAAGTACTGAGGTATGAATGGGACAGCGCTCAAATGGTTTAAATCATGCCTAACTGGAAGAGTGCAGAAAGTTGAAATAAGCAGTTCACATAATATGCAAACAACTGGTGATTTCTCAAACTGGGAAACAATCAAGAATGGGGTGCCGCAAGGTTCGGTCTTGGGTCCTCTGCTGTTCTTAATATATATTAATGACTTGCCATTCCATATTTACGAAGATGCAAAGCTGGTGCTTTTTGCCAATGATACACGTACAGCTGTCACACCCAACAGACAAGAATTAACTGGTGAAATTGTAAATGATGTTTTTCAGAAAATCATTAAGTAGTTCTCTGCAAATGGGCTCTCATTAAACTTTGACAAAACACAGTACATACAGTTCCACACAGTAAATGGAATGACACCATTAATAAATATAGACTTCGATCAGAAATCGGTAGCTAAGGTAGAATATTCAAAATTTCTAGTTGTATGCATTGATGAGGGGTTGAACTGGAAAAACACACTGAAGATCTGCTGAAACGTTTGAGTTCAGCTACTTATGCTATTAGGGTCATTGCAAATTTTGGTGATATACATCTCAGTAAATTAGCTTACCACACCTATTTTCATTCTCTGCTTTCGTACGGCATCATAATCTGGGGTAACTCATCATTGAGTAAAAGAGTGTTCATTGCACAAAAGCGTGTAATCAGAATAATTGCTGGAGCTCATCCAAGATCATCCTGCAGGCACTTATTTAAAGAGCTAGAGATCTTCACTGTAGCCTCACTATATATATATATATATATATATATATATATATATATATATATATATATATATATATATATATATATATATATATATATATATATATATATATATATATAAAAAATAGAGGGAAACATTCCACGTGGGAAAAATATATCTAAAAAGAAAGATGATGAAACTTACCAAACAAAAGCGCTGGCAGGTCGATAGACACACAAACAAACACAAACATACACACAAAATTCTAGCTTTCGCAACCAATGGTTGCCTCGTCAGGAAAGAGGGAAGGAGAAGGAAAGACAAAAGGATATGGGTTTTAAGGGAGAGGGTAAGGAGTCATTCCAATCCCGGGAGCGGAAAGACTTACCTTAGGGGGAAAAAAGGACAGGTATACACTCGCACACACACACAGCTGTGTATGTGTGGATGGATATGTGTGTGTGTGCGAGTGTATACCTGTCCTTTTTTCCCCCTAAGGTAAGTCTTTCCGCTCCCGGGATTGGAATGACTCCTTACCCTCTCCCTTAAAACCCATATCCTTTTGTCTTTCCTTCTCCTTCCCTCTTTCCTGACGAGGCAACCATTGGTTGCGAAAGCTAGAATTTTGTGTGTATGTTTGTGTTTGTTTGTGTGTCTATCGACCTGCCAGCGCTTTTGTTTGGTAAGTTTCATCATCTTTCTTTTTATATATATATATATATATATATATATATATATATATATAAAAAAAGAAAGATGATATATATATATTCACTTATGAAATTTGTTATTAACAATCCGAACGAATTCAAAAGTAATAACAGTGTACATGGCTACAACACTAGGAGGAAGGATGATCTTCACTACTCAAGGTTAAATCTAACTTTGGCTCTGAAGGGGGTAAATTATGCTGCCACAAAAGTCTTTGGTCACTTACCTAATAGCATCAAAAGTCTGACAGATAGCCATATAGCATTTAAAAGGAAATTAAAAGAATTTCCGAATGGCAACTCCTTCTACTCATTAGATGAACTGTTGGATATAGTAAGTGGGTAGTTTCCGCAACCCCCCCCCCCCCCCCTCCCCCCCACACACACACAAAAAAGTGTCATGTGATATCTTGTATGTTGTTGTTGTGGTCTTCAGTCTTGTATAGACACCTTTTATTAACCTGACATGTTCCACGTCATTACGAAGTATCGTATTCATGATCTATGGAACAAGTACTAATCTAATCTAATTTCATCTTTAAATATCATGTCGTTTGTAATGGGAAACAAACCAAAGCTTTGTGTCACATGGAAGATGGGATGAGCAGTATTTATTTGGGTTGGTTCCAACTACACAAAGCAAAAACAAAATTGCAAATATCTGCCAAAACACAAGATAAAACATTCCTGATGACCCTTCGGCATGATTCTTTTGCAAAGAAATGATAGTACACAAAGGCGCACACACTTCTGTTACATGATAAAGTGTCTTAACTCTTGAAGCAATCAAGATATTGTAGCAATTATGATTTTTGAAACAGAATGGTACACCTTTTCTTTTTAAAGGCATCCAAAAGCACTTATAAAGATAAGCACTGTGATATAATGCTTGTTAATTTTGAGGTTGAAGCTCTTCACAACAGAATCCAAGAGATATTCTAAAATTGAGATGCAAGTAAAAAAAAAAAAGCTATTGTGCTGTAAACACACACATGCCATGTTACATCACTATATCAAAGCTTCTGACTTTTCACTAGTTCAGAACTAGCAGGAACTGTGCTGTCTATTGGCAGGTCATCTTGTGTGTGTGTGTGTGTGTGTGTGTGTGTGTGTGTGTGTGACACACCATGAAGGAATTATCCGAATTGGACAGAAATCTGTAGATGTGATGTACATGTACAGACAAACAACTGATCACAATTTCAGAAAACCTGCACGATTTATTCAAAACAAAGAGCTTCACAAATTTAGCAAGTCAGAAATACATTGGTCCATCTCTGACCATTATTGCAAGCAGTTATTCAGCTTGTTATTGATTGGTCGTGTCATTGGATGTCCTCCTGAGGGATATCATGCCAAATTCTGTCTAAATGGAGTGTTAAATCATCAAAATACCAAAGTGGTTGGAGGACACTGCCCATAATGCTCAAAAAGTTTTCAGTTGGGGAGAGATCCAGCAACCTTGCAGCTAAAGTGGAGTTTGGCAAGTACGAAGCCAAGCAGTAGAGACTTTTGCCATGTACGGGCAGGCATTATCTGCAATGAAAAGAAATAGCATCCAAGATCATCATTCCTGACTGTCGTGCTGTATGGTTGACAACAGGTTGGTACCCCACCACTGTCTGGGGCATCTCCAGACACATCTTCAGCCTGAAATCTCATTGACTGGAGTAAAACTGTCTTCAGTAATGAGTCCCACTTTGAACTGAGGAGTGATAGCCTGGAGAGCCCCTTATTTTCATAGCAGGATCCCTTTGGTTACCATTAATGGCACCCTTAGAGTACAGCAGTATGTCGATGATATCCTATGCCCCGTTTTGTTGTCCGTCATGGCAAGCCATCCTGGGCTTACATTTCAGCAAGATAATGCCCGCCCGGACATGGTGAGAATCTCTACTGCATGTCTTTGTGCTTACCAAACCTTACCTCATGAAGGTTGCTAGATTTCTCCTCAACTTGTTATGTTTGGAGCATTATGGGCAGGACCTTCCAACCCGCTCAGTGGCACGATATCACTCAGGAGGACATCCAACAGCCCTGTGAACCAATTCCAAGCCGAATGACTGCCTTGCGTAAGGACCACAAATGGACCCATGCACTGATGACTTGCTCAATTTCTGAAGCTGTTTGTCTTAAAGAGAACATCCAATTTTTTTCTGAAATTGTAATCATTTGTTTGTCTGTAGATGTATACAACATCTACTGATTTCCATACCATGCAAATAATTCTTTTTGGTATGTTGTGTCTTTTGTCTTGAGACCAACCAACCCACCCACCCACCTACCCAGACACAGACACAGACACCAGACACACACACACACACACACACACACACACACACACACACACACTCTCTCTCTCTCTCTCTCTCTCTCTCTCTCTTTCGGAGTTTTCATAGAGATGTATATCATTCTTTCCGTATCTTACAATATCAAGAACTACATGGTACTGATGTACACACATCAAAAAAAGTTTTGCATCACCTCGGCTCCAAGAGTTCCAGAACCTGTACACAAAACTGGAATAGAGATCAACATAAACATCATTTCTGCCCTTTTTATTGCTCACGAAAACCACACATTGCATATTGTACCACCATACAGAGAGACCTTCAGAGGTGGTGGTCCACATTGCTGTACACACCAGTACCTCTAATATCCAGTAGCATGTCCTCTTTCATTGATTTTTGCCTGTATTCATCGTGGCATACTATCCACAAGTTCATCAAGGCACTGTTGGTCCAGATTGTCCCACTCCGTGTGTGGTACACATGGACTCTAAAGTGAATACCTTAAGAGCCATGAGAACTTGTTCCATCTTCAAGACTGTGAAACACATCTCTTTTACTGAATGAGAGCTCATAGATCTTAAGGTATTCACTTTAGAACCCTTATTTACTGGACTTTTTTCCTTGTTTGGTCCATGCTAGCACCTCTCAACATTCAAACCAAAGAGGACAGTTTCTTTTAGATGCAAAACCACTCTGTGTTCTTCATCTCGACTATTCAATAGTGAAACAAGGAAGACAACTTATTTCAACAACCAAGCAACTGCTGGAACTTTAGTTTGGTCAGTGCAGAACGTATTTGCCTCAGGCAGTGTCAATGATGTTTATCTCCTAGATTTATTCTGGGTGGTACCCCTCATGATCAGTGTCGACAGATTTTAAATGTACCTTCAATGATCGATAGGAACCGCTCTATCACTGCCACTTAACTGGTAGAGGAGAAAAACATTGCGGTCCATAAATAGAGTGACCCGAATCAGCCTGCAAACACTGGACATTATGGGTTGTCAATGGCGATTTCAAACCAGGTAACTCCCAGAAATCTCCACAGAAACCTCTTTCTCTGTTCAAATCAGACCACCGAGACTTTCCTGACTCAATACATGCTGTTTAATGCGAGGGCAAGGACCATATAAAGATGGAGACTTGTCGCAGAAGCAGCACTTATGGAACTGCCCAAGGAAATTATATATTCAAGTGGTATTGTGGAACTTCTACCAGTTAATATTGCTTCAAAAAGTCTCTGGTAAGGTTCTTGAGCCTCTTTACTGATGAGAAGCCATCTGATACCACAACTGAGTGATCTACAATCAACGCCTTTCAAAACACTTCACATCTACGAAGTTCACTCATTGTATGTCTTGGGGAGCTGACAGTGTGTACCTGCTCCAATTTTATACAACCTTCACATGATTATGGCTGGATAATGGGTACAAGGTGTTTGGATCATAAGTGCTATCCTGGTCTAAAGTTAGCTTAATTCCATCCTGCAGCCTTCTGGTGGTCACTTGCAACTCATATGTTGCTCTTATAGGATTGAAAGAGGAAGAGAAAACCCTGCAAGACTGTCCACAAACAGCAAGGCCTCAACAAGCTTTTACCCACGCTAATGGGTTACATCAGCTGTTCACAAGCAGCAAAATCATCTGAAATATGCATAAAGCAAGACCGTGTTGAGCTTCTTTAAGGCAAAATTTCAGTTCATTCATAGGAGGTAAGGCACATATAGACATGGAAAACCTCAGATTAGACATGGATGGTTCACGGATCCAGACTGCTTCTATGCTGCTTCTGTTATGCCACCTTCTGCCGCTACATTACACGATGAGTGGTATTCCACATTAAATACGTAAGTGTTCCATTTTATAACATAATATGCCAGCGCCACGATTGTGAACCAATAAACATAGACATGTTTAAGGAGGGAGAAAATGTTTGCTGTTTTGTGAAAGGTTCTGATTGTGTCTTTAAGATCTAATAACACAATGAATTAACAGTCTCCTCAGGACACTAAAGCAGTTGAGACAGATTCAAAATATGAAAATCTTCATCTGCTTCAATTCACTGAGTATTCTGCAGGTAAACCACTGTATTTAGCTGGCAGAGTTACCAACCCAGCCTATCCAACACACCCCTTTGGTTACTACATCCAAGGTAGGAGGCAATTTTCTGCTTGGAACAGGGTATGTGGATGAGGAAATTGAAGGGAATGAACTGCCAGGTCTCAAGAATACTCATTGCAGTACAGTGTAAAGTTCCCGTACATGCAGCAACATTCCTGTTGTGGCATTTATTTAACCCTCGAGTGTGCGTGCCATTTTTCATAACACGAGTGGGCGCACGGCGCACTTTGTACACATGTATAGAATAGCTTCATTCATGTTGCCAAGATGAGTCATGTATGATCAAAATCACAGTTTAATCTTAGTTTATTTAAACAACAAGAACATAAACTTACATAATATGAGCTAAAATAAACTTAGGTAATATGAACTACACCACTGTTTTATTAAACAATAATGAAATAAATTTTCAGTACCACACCCTATTGCCAAGGACAGGTGTTACAGAGACAATAAAGACCAACTCGAAGCATTAAGCAGTGCAGTTGCATCAGGTCTCGGTCAGCTGCTTATTCAATCACTAATTATCTCGTAGACAACTGCATCAATGTGGGGTTATGTTGCTAGTTTGTAACTGGGGATTTTTTTTTCTTTTTTTTTTTTTTTTGCCTAGCTTGCTTTGTATTTTATATTACTGCTGCTCACTTGGACATATGACAACATAAATTATCATTGTGTTACCAGAAGCAATAATGAAGAAGGAATAGGTATGGGTCTGCAGTTGTGAAACAAAAATGGAACCGTGCAAAATTATTTTATTTTTTGTTGGTGCACTTTACACACACGCTCAAGGGTTAAGGGAGGAAAAATGAGTAGAAATTAAGAACAATCTGTTGCCATCGGTGGCTATCCAGCTATCCTATAATGCCTCAAAGCCACAAACATAAAACTATGTCCACCGAAGTCACCTCCAGATTAGCATGGATTCCTTTTCGGGCAAGAAGATCCAATTTTTGTGTGTGTGTGTGTGGGGGGGGGGGGGGGGGTCTATTGGTGCGCGCGCGTGCATGCTCAAGCACACCATATAGGTGATCATACACCACCTACTGCATGAGTGCACCACGTTTTAGAATGACAGGTTAGCCAACAGCCTGTTTGAGGACTGTGCATAACATTAAAGGTATTGAATACACCTTGTCAAATTTTGTTTAGCTGCCATGCTTTCAACCAAGGTCTTGGGGAAGTACACATAGCTAAATAATTCAGCAGGCTTTAACATTTAACAGTTCCACAGTTCCCATTTGGGAGCTCATTATAACATTTGTATCATATTTCTATTAACTTTTTTTAAGCATTTTTGTAATATTATCACTTATCTTGATTACTCTCAATTTTTTATATGATTATATCAGTTTCTATACATTTTGTTCATGTTTACTCACTAATTACCATGCTGGTCAGCACCTAAACAACAACAAGAACAACAACAACAACCATCTCCGAGATGAAAAAATAACACCAGTTCAAACACACAGCTGCAAGCAAGTTAAATCACTCCAATGCTTTGTTTCATGCAGAAGTTACATTTTAGATGATGAAGTTACATTACAAAGTTACATGTTAGATGATAACGAAGGATAGGAACTTACGTGGAAGCCTTAGAGTCTGTCCTAGATGTTCTCAGAGTCGAAGCTGCTATGCTACTGGTGTCGGAGAACAGTTCATTTTCAGGATGTACATTGATTTCTTCATCAGCATCTATATTCAGTAACAAAAATAAAACAAAATAAAATAATCTTTACTCATCTGAAGAGTCATGCAGTACCATATGAAACATATCAAAAAGTCTAAGCACAGCTAGCCAATATAGATGAGTTCAGATTCAATTTTATTTTATTTTATTCCTAAGAATGAAGGCAGACTTCCTGTTCACACAATTACTCAAGCAGAAGGCAAAAGAAGTTTAATTAGAGACAGAACTTTGCATTTCAATGGACAACCAACTATAAAAGCAAAACAGCAAAAACACCAGCACAACTTCACTGTGTTAACTTGTGGTACAGCCTCAGCAGAAAATGCCACAGAATACATGATGAGGTATTTGAAGATTTGCAAAGAGAAATAATGTTTTTCTATCAACTAAATGACTCATTTATTTGACTGAATAAGCATCATTTAGAATGACTGACTTAAGACTAAGAACATACATAATGATGAAAAACAAGGAATAAATTTGTGTGCATCTCTGTAAACATGGGACATTACCTTGAGAGAACTGAAACTAAATGTAGTCTGGCAAAACATTTTCCAACACTACTGCTGTTGGAGTGATTACATTTGTCCTCTTAAATGTCAAGTTTTGAATGCAAATAAATTAATTTTTGGATATAATATCACCAGGTTAATCAACATCAGAATAACCTACTAATTGTATTTTGCTCCTACTGTTGTTGTACTCTATACCACAACATTTTGTTTTGTTCAAATTACCAGAAAATTCTATTTACCACTCATCAGTATACTTTATTATGATGAAAGCACACTCAATGCCTCTTCTGTGTGGAGAATAGCTATCTACCCTTTGCATAATGTTGTTGTAATACTTCTCACGCAGCATCTGACGCAGAGCAAGCAGCTGTGAAAGATGTCTGTATCCTGTGTTACGGGCGGCCTCCAGAACTGTGGAAGGCAACAGAATACCACCACAGACAGATTATCTTCCCTGCATAATGCAGTCTCCATTTTAAGCACAAAAATGGCTTCCTCTCATGTTAAATCAGTATTCGGAGGTAAAATAGTCCCCCATTCAGATCTCCGGGTGAGGCGGGGGGGGGGGGGGGGGGGGGGGGGGGGGGGGGGGGGGGGGGGGGGGGCAACTTGAAAGGAGGCAAAAAATCAAAATGAGAATTGGTACCTGGAATGTTAGAACTCTAGTACAAGCAGGAAAACTAGAAAACTTTAAAAGAGAGATGGAAAAGAATCATATGGACCTCATAGGAGTTGCTGAGGTAAGATGGAATGGATGTGGAGAGTTACCGTCAGATGAATATGTATGTACTACTCAGGAGGAGAAGTAAAAGGAATGAATGGAGCAGGAATGGCTATGACAAAGGAATTGCTTAAATGTGTGGAATATGTGGACTATGTAAATGACTGGGTTACTAGTGTAAGGCTGAAAGGAGCACAAAAAGATTTATTGATTGTCCAGGTGTATAAGCCAACTACAAAACACGATGACCAAATTGTAGAGGAAACATACAATTAATAGAGAGAATAATGGACGACAATAAAAAATGCTGCAAAATGGTAATGGGAGACTGGAACACCATTGTGGGAAAAGGGAACGAGGGAAACATAGTAGGCAGTCATGGTCTTGGAAAGAGAAATGATAGAGGTGAATGGCTAATTGACTTCTGCAGGGAAAGGCAGCTGATAGTGGCAAACACATGGTTCAAGAACCACAGGAGAAGGATCTACACTTGGAAATCACCAGGGGATAAATACAAAAACCAAATTGATTTTATACTGGTAGAAGACAGATACAGGAATGGAATCAAGAAGGCGCACACATTACCAGGTGCAGATATTAACAACAACCACAACTTATTTATGGCAGATATAGAAATAAGAATGAAAAAACTGAAGAAGGTGACCATGGTGAAGAAAAGGGATCTAGAGAAGATAAGATCCAAAAAAGAACAAATTACAGAAATGCTGTCACGAGTTTCTAAACACATTACGAGACAAAGAACCACCTGATAATGCCAACGAGTACAGGAACATGTTGAAAGAAAGAATCATTAAACAGGACAGCAAAATATAGGATGTGTAAAAAAAAACATGGGTCATACAAGAAATGATTTCCAAGATGGAGGAGAGAAGAAAATTTTAAAACAAGAACACTGAAGACGCAAGAAAGATGTACTGAAGGTTAAATAATGAACTGCGAAGAGAAACAGAGCAGACTAGGAAAAGTAGCTAAAAGAGGAATATGATGCAACTGAAAAACTGGACAGGAAGGGAAGATATGACTTATGATACAACAGAGTGAAGACTATGACATTAAAACAGAGCACGAAGTGCTACTATGGAAATTTTGAGAAAAGACGAAGAGGGAGTGTACAAAGATCATGACAATGTCCTCTCCAGAGATGGGAAGAATATCTAAAAGAGCTATATGACACAGATCGCAAACCAGAAACTCTGGAACTTGAATCACTCAACAG
This sequence comes from Schistocerca serialis cubense, assembly GCF_023864345.2. Classification (NCBI taxonomy): domain Eukaryota; kingdom Metazoa; phylum Arthropoda; class Insecta; order Orthoptera; family Acrididae; genus Schistocerca; species Schistocerca serialis. The sequence goes on from NC_064644.1 coordinate 93,307,843, forward strand.
TGTAAGTGATGAGAGGAAGTACCAACCATCATAATGGACGAAGTAAAGTCTGCCATAGCTGCAATGAAAAATGGCAAAGGGGTAGGTACAGATACAATACTGGGAGAAATATTAAAATGCTTGAACCAAGATGGAATAAGAGAGAGATTGATGTTATGTAATAAAATATATGGCAGTGTTGAATGGCCTGAGGACTTTCTGACAACAGTAATGATTCAATTACCGAAAAAACAAGGAACCAAGAAATAGAGTGAGCACGGGAGAATCCGCCTCATTTCACATGCGGCCAAAGTGGTGTTAAGAATAATTAATAAGACTTGAAAAAGTAATGGAGGAGAATCCTGGCGAGGAGCAGCTTGGCTTTAGATGGAATACAGGCACCAGGGATGCAATAGGGCTCCTACGAATCTTGGGAGAAAGGTTTATTGAAAAAGGAAGAGATCTATATATGTGCTTCATCGATCTAGAAAAGGCATTTGACAATGTGGTTCAGGACAAGCTGGTGACTATAATGAGGAAAAAGGCAGTGGACTGGAAAACCAGAAGACTTGTAAACTCATTATATCTTAATCAAAGAGACTCAGTTAAAAGTGAGAGGAGAAAGTACAAACTGGATCAGACTAGGCAAAGGAGTAAGACAAGGATGCTGTCTATCACCTACCCTTTTCAACCTCTACTTGGAAAATATGATTGACCAATGCTCATTAGATGACAAGGAAGAAGAGTAGGATGTTTGAGGTTTGTTGATGAAATGGTCCTTCTAGCCACAGGGGAAAAAGAATTAGTGGATTTGGTGGACACAATTAAAACTAACAGAAAAAATTATAGAATGAAAATTAACACAAAGAAAACAAAAGTATTGGCACTAGGAGGAAATAAAGAAATAAAAATTATGCTGAATGGAGAAATATTAGAATTGGTGCAAAATTTTAAGTATCTTCGAAGCAGGATAGACACTGACTGGAAGTGCACCACAAAAATTAAAATAAGGATAGCAATGGCAAAAGAGGCATTTTATAAGAACAGGAGCATTTTCTGCAGCAGTCTGGACAGAGAACTCAGGAAGAGACTCAGAAAACGTCTTGTATGGAGTGTTCTTCTGTATGGCACTGAAACATGGACTTTGAGGAAGAAAGACAGAGAAAGGCTGGAGGCTTTTGAGATGTGGACATGGCGGAGGATGGAAAGAATAAATTGGATGGACAGAGTAAAAAATGAGGAGGTACTGAGAAGAGTGGGAGAGAAAAGACAGTTACTAGATGCAATAAAAAGAAGAAAAAGAAATTGGATTGGGCATATATTAAGAAAGAATGACAGACTGATAAAACAGTTTTAGAAGGTTATGTAGAAGGGAAAAGGAAGTGAGGAAGGAAGAGATTTCAGATACTGGATGACGTGATGGACAGTACAACACACAGTAGCCTTAAGAACGAAGCAGTGGATTGCAGAAAAGACAGAGGCAAAGGACCTGCTAATATAGCAGAAAACTGATGATGATGATGAATACGAAAAGATTCTTCTAGTGACATAACAACTTTATGAGTAATTTTCCTCAAGTTTGATGCAATAAGGCTATCGTCTACAAGTACCAATAACATAACAACTTCATCAGTGATTGTCCTGCAGAATAAACACTGATCAGTGTCATTTGCTTTAAACCTAAACTGCTGAAGAAAATTCAGAAACTTGTTGTTCCACTATTGGAGAGCCTGCTTGAGCCTGTACTGTGACTTCTCAAGCTTGTAGACTACAGGATTCTTTGTGTCAATCGCCAGCCCCTAGGGTGTTTCCACATAGATTTCTTTTTCAAGGTTGCAGTGTAGAAACGTAGGGTAAATGTTGAACATTGTCATCTCTACATCTTTGTATATGACAGTTGCTACGAAAACTCGAAAAGACTCATACAATATGACTGGTGAGAAGATGTTATTGTAGTTAATGCTCTACTCTTATTTGAAGCCTCTTGCACAAAGCAGAGCTTTGAACTTGGTGATTTTGCTGTCCAAGTCAGAAAAGATCTTTAAGACCCACTTTGAGTCAGTAACTTACTGGCTGCTGGTTTTATCATTTTTTCCAAGTTTTGTTGTCTTTCTGAGCTTCCAATTCCTCTGCAATTGTCTTTCTTGTATGTTTCAAGTTGGGATAGAAAACTAGTTCCTCGATGTATTAGGAGCAAAATAATGGATGAAATCAGGTGCGTACTTGCTCGCTTAGAAATGTCAGAGCAATCTTATAAGCATGTTGATTGGACTTGACTACATTTCTCTTCTGGACTATGTTTCTCTTCTGTTACCTATTGTGCTACTCTTACATCATTTTGTAGAGGTTCTTTCTCTTCCTGTACTTTTAATGACCGGTCATATGTTTCCTTCTTATGATTCACAAATTCAGGTTCTTCAGCATCCTTAATCTTCAGATATATTTTATCAAATTCTTGTGCTGTTGAAGCAGTGCTGCAACAGACTTCATTGAATGTGGCAAATCAGGATACAAAAATTTTCTGATTTGTGGGGACAAAAAGTCAATAAGTGGTTCCTGGTCCTTGGTACCCAAAAAACATGATTTTTTGAGTATTGGCATTGAGCTTGCTTCAAAATTGTTGTGGCACTTGATAAAAAGCATCAGATCCAAAGGTGCGATAAAAAGCATCAGATCCAAAGATGAGAAGATTTGGTACACAGGAATTCATATGGAGTTCACTGGAAATTGCATTTCATTGAAATTCTATTCAGTATGTGTTGTTGTTTATTGTCGTTGTTGTGGTCTTCAGTCCTAAGACTGGTTTGATGCAGCTCTCCATGCTACTCTATCCTGTGCAAGCTTCTTCATCTCCCAGTACCTACTACAGCCTACATCCTTCTGAATCTGCTTAGTGTATTCATCTCTTGGTATCCCTCTACGATTTTTACCCTCCACGCTGCCCTCCAGTACTAAATTGGTGATCCCTTGATGCCTCAGAACATGTCCTACCAACCGATCCCTTCTTCTAGTCAAGTTGTGCCACAAACTCCTCTTCTCCCCAATTCTATTCAATACCTCCTCATTAGTTATGTGATCTACCCATCTAATCTTCAGCATTCTTCTGTAGCACCACATTTCGAAAGCTTCTATTCTCTTGTTGTCCAAACTATTTATCGTCCATGTTTCACTTGCATACTTGGCTACACTCCATACAAATACTTTCAGAAACGACTTCCTGACACTTAAATCAATACTTGGTGTTAGCAAATTTCTCTTCTTCAGAAACACCTTTACTACTTTCAGTGTCTCATTTCCTAATCTAATTCCCTCAGCATCACCCGACTTAATTCGACTACATTCCATTATCCTCGTTTTGCTTTTGTTGATGTTCATCTTATACTCTCCTTTCAAGACACTGTCCATTCAATTCAACTGCTCTTCCAAGTCCTTTGCTGTCTCTGACAGAATTACAATGTCATCGGCGAACCTCAAAGTTTTTATTTCTTCTCCACGGACTTTAATACCTACTCCGCACTTTTCTTTTGTTTCATTTACTGCTTGCTCAATATACAGATTGAATAGCACCGGGGAGAGGCTACAACCCTGTCTCACTCCCTTCCCAACCACTGCTTCCCTTTCATGTCCCTCGACTCTTATAACTGCCATCTGGTTTCTGTACAAATTGTAAATAGCCTTTCCCTCCCTGTATTTTACCCCTATCACCTTCAGAATTTGAAAGAGAATATTCCAGTCAACATTGTCAAAAGCTTTCTCTAAGTCTACAAATGCTAGAAACATAGGTTTGCCTTTCCTTTATCTTTCTTCTAAGATAAGTCATAGGGTCAGTATTGCCTCATGTGTTCCAACATTTCTACGGAATCCAAACTGATCTTCCCCGAGGTCGGCTTCTATCAGTTTTTCCATTCATCTGTAAAGAATTCGCGTTAGTATTTTGCAGTTGTGACTTATTAAACTGATAGTTCGGTTAATTTTCACATCTGTCAACACCTGCTTTCTTTGGGATTGGAATTATTATATTCTTATTCAGTATGTAGACAACAGTATTAACTGTTCCTGCCCATAAAACGTTGATAGAGTCTTGGCTTTCAACACAGCAAACATGCTTTCAACAATATTGTTCAACTGTCCCAATATTGGCCATTTTGCTCTGGTGTGAATGGAGTCTATGTTTCCTGCTAGTTTCCAAGGTTTCAGAGAAGCTGTTTCACGTCACAACTGATATGCTGGTATCACTGTCGTATGCAAAGTTTTGATTCTTTGATGAAACTTTTCAACATGAGCGCACTGAATTTATCAAATAATTCAACAGTATCAGATTTGTGTAAAAAAAAAAAAAGAAAAGAAAAGAAAAGGAGAAGAAGAGTCCGGTACCCGGCTGTATGATCTTTAAATGTGACAGAAAAACTTGAACCACTGATTGATTTCAACTAACATCAGGCCAGAGATATCCGAATGTAGAAATTTACCTGAGTTGAGGTGTAACATACCACTTCAGCAAATGATGTATTGCACAATGGTTACATTACCGACAAATGATGATTGACAAACATACCGTTAAATTTTATTAGCAGATTCAGTGAGTTTGGATACATATATTTTGAGGTAAATTTGTATTCTTTGTGCACATTATTGAGTGCAATGGACACAGTGTTTCTGCAAGAAGGGGTGGCACTGGCAGTTCAGTTGTGTTTTGTGGCACCAGCTGGTTTGACAATTACTCCATGCAGCTGTGCCTTTGGCTTGAAGATACACTGCACTTCATGGAATAGCACACACCATGACAATACACATCATCGTGAAAGAGGGAAGGTAGTCAATCAGCTCTGAAGTCTGATAGTGTGTTGACTCTGAACTGTGTACTAATTTTTAATACTTGATATAATTAACAAATCCAAATGGCACATAGTTGTTATATGGGATGTTGTGGGATTGTATGAGTTAGAAGAACATATCTACATCTTCAAAGAGTGACTTCTGTTATTTGGTAGCTTATGGGAGATATTAAGTTGGTGCACATATTTGTCGCATTTATGTTTTGCACATTGGTATTCCAGTTGCTATGGGTTTACTGACTGTCAGTTTTTGTTTGTAGTTCATTGTTGCTATTTGTGATTACATAATGTCATTTGTGGATAATTAGTGGAGCTATGGACGCAACAGAATGGAGTGACACAAGGAGAAATGAGAACATTTCCAACGTATTCTTCTGTTTGAGTTCAACAGAGAGGTGACAGCAGTGGAGGGCAGCCAGAAACATTTTCACTATGGATGGAGATAATGCCATTGGACAGAGCATGCCAAGAAAACGGTTTTCTTTTAATTTTTTTCATTTTAAGGATGATCATTTTGACATTAGTGACTCTCCACGTTCAGGAAGACCTTCGGGGTTTAATAGAGATCGTTAAACCACATTAATCCATAATGATCCATGCCAGTGCACTAAAGAACTGGTAAATGTGATGAACTGTGGTCATCCACCATCATGCAATATTTGCACACAATGGAGAAGGTTTTTTTAAAAAATAATTATAATAATTTGGCGAAAGAGTGCCACATGCTCTAAACCAAAATCACAAAAATCAGTGATGATGTGGTGTACTACAATTTGGTTCCCCAAAGTGTAACTATCACTGCTGACATTTATTGTCAACAACTGAGATGTCTAGCAGATGCAATCCAAGAATGACAACCAGGAAGACAATCTGAAAACGGCGACCAGGAAGACAACCTGAAGTAATGCCCACCTGCATTCTGCTAGACTGACAAAAACCACTATACAGGAGTTGGGTTGGGAGGTCATTCCACATACACCTTATTCATCTTTTCCACTCTCTATCAAACAACCTTCAAGGAATTTCCCTACTGGATGAAAATGTGCTCTGAACACATCTCAATAAGGTCTTTGCCTCAAAACCACATGATTTCTACACTTACAGGACTAAGAAGTTACCCCAGTGTTGGCCAACTTTGTAAATAGTGAAGGAGAATATACATTGATCAGCCAGAACCTAAGGACCACTGACCTACTATCGACATAAACTCATCCAGGTGATAGCAGTGTCATCTGACGAGGAATGACTGTCAGTCAGACACACACAATGTGCATGCTGTCTGTGTGTAGAATGGGGAAGCCGCATTATCTATGCGAGTCTGATCGAAGCAAGGTTGTAATGGCCCAGAGCTCGGCTCCAGCGTTTCAGAAATTACATGACTTGTCAGGTTCCAGGAGTGCTGTGGTGAGCGTCTTCAACAAGTGGCGAAAGCAAGGTGAAACCATGTCTAGACATTGTGGGATTGGGCAGCACCCCTCTTTTTTTTTATGGTTTTAGGGCGCAAAACTCCTACGGTCATAAGCGCCCATTATGTGGCTTAGTGAAGGCTAAAAAACCGAACAGTACAACACCTAGCACAGAGACCTGGGGCACCCCATTGTCTTGGGAAAAGGTACAGGAGAGAGTAGCATTCACACCTTAATTGTGCGCTCTGTCATAAATTCACAAAAGAAAAGGGGTAGCCGACCTAGAAAGTCCCAAGAGAACAGTGTGCAGAGAATTCCTGTCCTCCAACAGGTATCGTATGCCCCCTCCAGATAAAAAAATATAGCTACAGTTTTGAGTTTCTTGAGAAAATTGTTCATGATATAAGTGGAGATAGCAACAAGATGGTCAACAACGGAAAAATGCTTTCGGAAACTGTACTAGGCATGTGTTAAAAGGTTTCGGGACTCCAGCCACCAGCCTAAGCAGCAATTTACCATCTGCTCCAAAACCTTACATACACTATTCGTGAGAGAGATGGGGCGATAGCTAGAGGGGAGATGTTTGCCCTTTCCAAGTTTCAGAACAGGAATGATGATAGCTTCCCGCCATCTTCTGGGAAAGGTAATGTCAGTCCAAATTCGATTAGAAAGGCAAAGAAGGTAACACAGACTACAGTATGATAAATGCAGCAACATTTGGACATGGATGCCATCTGCTCCTGGGTGGAAGAGTGAGAAGAAGAGAATGCATGCAGAAAAAACAGCATCATAGCATTCGTGATTTTGAGAGGAGAAAGCAAGATATCGCACTTCTGCTGCTCATTTCTCTGGGAGAAAGGCTGACGGTTAATTGGAAGAGCTCGAAATCTCAGCAAAATGTTGATCCAATGAGTTAGAAATTGTGACTGGGTCTACTAAGGTATCTTGCATGACAGTTAGCCCAGAGATCAGGGAGAAACTAAGACACATCAGATAACTGTCGAATTTGACTCCAAACTACAGAAGAGGGAGCGAAGGTGTTACAGGAGCCAGTAAAGAAGTCCCAGCTTGTCTTCCTGCTATCGCGGATGATGTGACAGCACTGTGCACGTAACTGCTTATAGTGGATAACGCGAATAGCACATCTCCACTCGCGTATTGCATTACAGCAGGCCTCGTTCCACCAAGGAAACAGGAGGACGCTCGGCCAAAGGGAAGGTACGAGTGTATTGAACGTTCCGCTGCTGTAAGAATAACTTCTGTAACATGACTGATCTGATCATCGATGCTAGGAAATGGACGGTCATCAAATATTGCTAGAAAAGTGTCCAATTGGCTTAGGAAATCTTCCAGTGTCTTGGGCGCATAGATGGCATTTGTGGCTGTAATCGAAGGACACATGGAAAATGGTCACTCGAGTGTGGATCAGCAAGAGCGAACCATTCAAAGCACCGAGTTAGCTGAACAGTACCAATTGAAAGGTCTAGTGCTCAGTCATTTGAACCAACTGAAAAGTCCAAATGAGAGAAGGGTGACGTGGAGGCAGACAGAAACGTAGGTTCCCCAGTGTTAAGGCAAACAAGATGCACTTGGTGGAAGAGATCAATCAATAGGGAGCCTCTCGGACAAGGACACAGAGACGCCCAAAGCAGGTGGTGAGCATTGAAGTCCCCAACCAGCAAATAGGGGGGTGGGAGCTGACCAAGGAGATGAAGGAGATCGGCTCTTGCCATTGGTGTGGACGATGGAATGTATATGGTACAAAGAGAGAAGGTGTATCCAGAAAGGGAAAAACGTACAGCGACAGCTTGGAAGGAACTGTTAAGGGGATTGGGTGATAATGGATAGCATCATGGAGAAGAATTATAAGTCCCCCGTTTGCCAGAGTACCATCAACAGAGTAGAGATCAAACTGGACTGATTGGAAATGAGGGAAAACAAAGAAATCGTGGGGACGTAGCTTTGTTTCCTGAGGACAGAAGACGACTGGGGAGTAGGATCGTAAGAGGATTGAGAAACCATCCCAATTGGAGCAAGGTCTGTGGGTATTCCAATGGATAATTGACATAAGGTGGACAGAAAAAGGAAAAATCTCACCATGATTGCCGTCAACTCAATGACCGCTGCGAGCTGGCAGCCAACGGTGTGGAAAGGCAGTCAGCCCAAGGTAGAAGATCCTGATCCATAGGTTGTTTGAAGGCAGCTCCTGCCGCCAGCAGCGTGTCTCAGCAACACGGATGACGGCTGAGGGCGACTACCACTGGGTGGCGCTGTAGAAGAGACACGCGGTGGCAGAGAAGGAGAGGAACTGTTTCTTTTGAGCCTTCTTGGAAGCAGGACGTTGAGAAGAGGGAGGAGTCGATGGCTGTGAGGCCTGGGTATGTAAAAAATCTTCGCAAGTAGGCTCTTTTTTGGAAGTCCGTGCGTCCGATTTTGGGGCCCATGATTTAGCAGGAGCTGATGAAGGTTGAGCCTTAGACTTAGCGGGTGATAGTGAGGATGTTGAACAGGCAATCTAAGGGCTGGCCGATCTGACGACTGTGGCGCTAAAGGTGAGATAACAAGTCTTCGTGGCTACCTCCTTAGTAGGTCGAGGAGAGGTGAGGACAGTGCTGGGAGCACATTGGGCTTTCTACTGGTGAAGAACTTCCGAGCAGCAAAGGTAACACCTTTTCCTTCACTTGGATTTCCTGAATAATTTGTTCATCTTCAAAGATAGGGCAATCTCTAGAAGCAGCAGCATGGTTGCCCATACAGCTGATGCAAAGAGAGGATGGAGGTGGACAATCACCCTCATGGGCATCCCTGCCACATGTAGCGCATTTAGCTGTATTGGAACATGACTGGCTGGTACGATTAAACCACTGACACCGATGGCAACGGGTAGGGTTCAGGAAGTAAGTACGAACTGAAATGATCTCATATCCCTCTTTAATGTTGGATAGAAGTTGAACTCTGTCAAACGTCAAGAAGAGAGTACAGGTCAATACCAATTCTTTTTCAACCCATTTCACAATGCGATGTACGGCCGTTAGGCTCTGATCAGACAGGTAATTTTGAATGTCCTCATTGGATAATCTGTCAAGTGATCTTGTATAGACCACCCCGCACTATGAGTTTAATGTACACTGCACTTCCACCCGGACAGGGAAGGTGTGTAGCAGTGTAGTTCAAAGCAATGTTTGTGCCTGAAGGGCATTGTTTGTTTCTAACAACAAGGTGCCATTTCGTAACCAGGGACAAGACTTGACAGGGCCTGCAATTGCATCGACACCTTTCTGAATAATGAAAGGGTTGACTGTGGAGAAGTCTTGACCTTTGTCAGACCGAGAAACAACTAGTAACTTTGGTACTGATAGAAGAATTGTCCATGGCTGAACTTTCCATAGCTTTCTCTTGGGGGCAGAAGTTGTAGAAGTAGAGGAAACCATTGCAAAAGTATCCCCCACGATTACTGGCATCTCCGATGGCATGCTCCTTCCTAGTGGGGGCCTCTCTGAGGGCACTCCCGCCTAAGGTGATTGACCACACATCACGTCACACCTCCCAAGAAACGGACGGAGGGACCAATCAGCATGTTCGAAAGGTACCAGCTCAGGTAATCACCCCTCCCCGGACCTGGCCTTTATCAGGGGGTACATATGTGTCCTACTTGTCTACCCTGGATGGGGAATGACTCGTTACCCCGTCACAGGCTACGCATGGAAACACATGGGTCAGCCTTCAGACATGCCCAGGCAGGAAAGAAAGAGAAGGGGAGGAACAAAGACAAGGAAAGAAGAGAAGAGGTCTCAAACACTGCAGTGGAGAAGAAGGTTAAGAGAAAATCAAGGAAAAGAAGAAAAAGAAAACAAAGTGAGAACAGAGATTTTCCAGTGTAGAGAGAAAAGAAGAGAAACCATGTCTCTCAGTCATACGGTTCCATCTCTGAACATAGGCACAAAACATACTCTCAAAGAGAGGGAGAAAAGGAAGGGAAGGGGCAGGGAGGGGAAGGAGGACTGAGGACAGGGAGGGATATGAGAAGGGAAGGTATGCAGCCCAGAAAGGAAAGAGAGCTGCACTAGCTCGGGGTCCCATGCTTGCCACGCACGTATCCACAAAAGAGTTGTGGACCCCTGTGGGCAGCACCCCTCATGACATCATAGGCTGGGCAGACTGGTAAAACACGATCAGTGGTGAACTGTGGCGGAACTAACATCAGACTTTAATGCCGGGCAGATTACAAGGGTGTCTCAACACACAGTGCACTGAACGCTCGTAACGATGGGCCTCCACAGCCAATGACTCATGGATGTACCAATGTTAACAGATGAAATCGGCAACTACAACTGAAATAGGCATGTGATCATTGACACTGGATGTTGGCACATTGGCAGAGCATTGCATGGCCTGATGAATCCTGATACTTTCTTCATCATGCCAGTGGGAGGGCGCGAACCTGTCGTTTTCCAGGGGAACAGCCCCTTGACACCTTTACTATGGGATGGAGACAAGGTGTCAATGGCTCCATTAAGCTCTGGGGAATATTCCCATGGGTATCCAAGGGTCCAGTGGAGCTCGTGCGAGGCGCCAAGATGGCCAAGGAGTATCATACGCTGTCTGCAGACCACGTACACCAATTCATAACGATCATGTTTTCCACTGTCTTTTTTCAACAAGATAATGCACCGTGTCACAAGGCCATGAGTGTGATGGAGGGGTTCAAGCAATGTAACAGCGACTTCCAATCAATGTGCTGGCCCTCCCAACTCACCAGATCTGGACCTGAGCGAACACCTCTGGGATGTGATTGACGTGGCGCCTCCCCCTCCCCACAAGATATGGGAATTAGGTGACTTGTATGTGTAAATGTGGTGCCAATTCCGTCCAGCGACCTACCAAGGCCTCACTGCTTCAACACCATGACACATTCCCACTGTTATCCTTGTCAAAGGTGGATGCATTAGCTGTTAGGTCAGTGGTACCACCGTTACCACAACCATCGAACTTCGACAGAAGTCCATCACAGCTAACCCATAGACAAGCTTGAATTGCAAAACTTCTACACAATCAAGCACATCTGGGGCACACTGACATGGAACTGGCACTTGACACTTGCTGCAGTGGCAGTTAATTAGTGTGATATTATAGCAAATTGTGTATTCATCAGAGGAATGAAAGTTTCTTGGCAAAAGTAAAGACTCTTATCAACACACAGTTTGTTTTGAACCCTACAATGTCCTTCTACAGTTGAGCCAATTTGAAATGCACCACCTTTCACACCTTAAATCAGTAAACTGACTTGGTGACAGTTATTTTAGTATGAAGTTATTGGTTTTGGCCGCCACTAGCCACCTTCAGATCTGCAAGACAAATAAGTTGAAAAGTTAAAAGATAAGTTACGCAGATTATGCCAAAATTAAAGTATAGTAAAATAAAGTGATATTGTACCTTAAAACAGATGCCATGGTTCAGTCCAATGGCACTGTCAATGAACAGAAATGAGGATGGTCTTGTATATAAAAGCTAATCCCCTGATGTTCTAGTAAATAACTATTCAAATGCAAACAATGGAAAGTCCAGATCTGAATATCAATAATATTATGGAAAGAATAGACTGCTACTCACCTTAAAGACGACATATTGAGTTGCAGACAGGCATTACGTAGAGACAGTTACACATTTGAGCATCCTGCCAAAGCACTCTTCGGAAAGGAAAACACGCACACACATCTCATGCACACATGACACCTACACCTCCAGCCGTTCTGGCCAAAAAGCTGGCTGCAGATAGGTGTGGTGTGTGTGTGTGTGTGTGTGTGTGTGTGTGTGTGTGTGTGTGTGTGTGTGTGTGTTTCCTTTCTGAAGAATGCTTTGGCAGGGGCTAACATGTGTAACAGTCTTTTCATCATGCCTGTCTACAACTAACAGTGTCATCTTTATGGTGAGGAACTATTCATATGTTACTGACATGTTTCAACAAAATTTTAAAGAGCATATGTTAAGTTGCTCTCTAGGGGATACTGCCTTAATAAAGCACTCTTGTGCATAGGTGACGAGGTTGGGGGCTATGTCAGTGACAGCATAGCTACTGGTAGGGTCAACCTTACTAAACAGGTACTGGCTGAGTAGCAGACAAAGTATGTCCTGCAATGACCTGTCACTCCCTATCGTTTTCTCATCCACAAGAGCTGAAGAGGTGAACTAAATAAATGAGAGTCTCCTTTTATTCTTAGTTATTTATTTCCCATCTTTTTCTCGGCTGAGGTATGGTAATGCTGTCCGAAGAATCCCTGGTACCTCATGCCAAAAACAGTCTCATGCAAAAATAAATTGTTATGAATCTCTCATTTATGCCTCAGAATGAGGTAAGAAATGATACTCTATGATGACAAGGCAAATGATAAATGGACTTAAAAAACAACACACAGAAGCAAGGAATCTGTGGAAACCTGGGCATATGGAAAGGGTAAAAGCCCAATTAGGAAGTACAATGTAAAAACTGCTGCAATCCCAAAAAAAAAAGAAAAAGGAAAAAACAAAAAAACAAAAAAAAAGATTTCCTGAAGAACACACAATACCCTCAGACAATACACTCTGTTTAACTGTGGTGTACAAGTGTACAAACAGAAAAGCATGAAATGGGAACAGCATTACCCACTTCAAAGTAGTTAGTTGTAACAGTGATCAAGTTTGAGACAGTTAATGAACCCCCCCATGAACCATGGACCTTGCCGTTGGTGGGGAGGCTTGCGTGCCTCAGCGATACAGATAGCCGTACCGTAGGTGCAACCACAACGGAGGGGTATCTGTTGAGAGGCCAGACAAACGTGTGGTTCCTGAAGAGGGGCAGCAGCCTTTTCAGTAGTTGCAAGGGCAACAGTCTGGATGATTGACTGATCTGGCCTTGTAACAATAACCAAAACGGCCTTGCTGTGCTGGTACTGCGAACGGCTGAAAGCAAGGGGAAACTACAGCCGTAATTTTTCCCGAGGGCATGCAGCTTTACTGTATGATTACATGATGATGGCGTCCTCTTGGGTAAAATATTCCGGAGGTAAAATAGTCCCCCATTCGGATCTCCGGGCGGGGACTACTCAAGAGGATGTCGTTATCAGGAGAAAGAAAACTGGCGTTCTACGGATCGGAGCGTGGAATGTCAGATCCCTTAATCGGGCAGGTAGGTTAGAAAATTTAAAAAGGGAAATGGATAGGTTGAAGTTAGATATAGTGGGAATTAGTGAAGTTCGGTGGCAGGAGGAACAAGACTTCTGGTCAGGTGACTACAGGGTTATAAACACAAAATCAAATAGGGGTAATGCAGGAGTGGGTTTAATAATGAATAGGAAAATAGGAATGCGGGTAAGCTACTACAAACAGCATAGTGAACGCATTATTGTGGCCAAGATAGATACGAAGCCCACACCTACTACAGTAGTACAAGTTTATATGCCAACTAGCTCTGCAGATGACGAAGAAATTGAAGAAATGTATGATGAAATAAAAGAAATTATTCAGATTGTGAAGGGAGACGAAAATTTAATAGTCATGGGTGACTGGAATTCGAGTGTAGGAAAAGGGAGAGAAGGAAACATAGTAGGTGAATATGGATTGGGGGACAGAAATGAAAGAGGAAGCCGCCTGGTAGAATTTTGCACAGAGCACAACATAATCATAACTAACACTTGGTTTAAGAATCATGAAAGAAGGTTGTATACATGGAAGAACCCTGGAGATACTAAAAGGTATCAGATAGATTATATAATGGTAAGACAGAGATTTAGGAACCAGGTTTTAAATTGTAAGACATTTCCAGGGGCAGATGTGGACTCTGACCACAATCTATTGGTTATGACCTGTAGATTAAAACTGAAGAAACTGCAAAAAGGTGGGAATTTAAGGAGATGGGACCTGGATAAACTAAAAGAACCAGAGGTTGTACAGAGATTCAGGGAGAGCATAAGGGAGCAATTGACAGGAATGGGGGAAATAAATACAGTAGAAGAAGAATGGGTAGCTTTGAGGGATGAAGTAGTGAAGGCAGCAGAGGATCAAGTAGGTAAAAAGACGAGGGCTAGTAGAAATCCTTGGGTAACAGAAGAAATATTGAATTTAATTGATGAAAGGAGAAAATATAAAAATGCAGTAAGTGAAACAGGCAAAAAGGAATACAAACGTCTCAAAAATGAGATCGACAGGAAGTGCAAAATGGCTAAGCAGGGATGGCTAGAGGACAAATGTAAGGATGTAGAGGCCTATCTCACTAGGGGTAAGATAGATACCGCCTACAGGAAAATTAAAGAGACCTTTGGAGATAAGAGAACGACTTGTATGAATATCAAGAGTTCAGATGGAAACCCAGTTCTAAGCAAAGAAGGGAAAGCAGAAAGGTGGAAGGAGTATATAGAGGGTCTATACAAGGGCGATGTACTTGAGGACAATATTATGGAAATGGAAGAGGATGTAGATGAAGATGAAATGGGAGATACGATACTGCGTGAAGAGTTTGACAGAGCACTGAAAGACCTGAGTCGAAACAAGGCCCCCGGAGTAGACAATATTCCATTGGAACTACTGACGGCCGTGGGAGAGCCAGTCCTGACAAAACTCTACCATCTGGTGAGCAAGATGTATGAAACAGGCGAAATACCCTCAGACTTCAAGAAGAATATAATAATTCCAATCCCAAAGAAAGCAGGTGTTGACAGATGTGAAAATTACCGAACTATCAGCTTAATAAGTCACAGCTGCAAAATACTAACACGAATTCTTTACAGACGAATGGAAAAACTAGTAGAAGCCAACCTCGGGGAAGATCAGTTTGGATTCCGTAGAAACACTGGAACACGTGAGGCAATACTGACCTTACGACTTATCTTAGAAGAAAGATTAAGGAAAGGCAAACCTACGTTTCTAGCATTTGTAGACTTAGAGAAAGCTTTTGACAATGTTGACTGGAATACTCTCTTTCAAATTCTAAAGGTGGCAGGGGTAAAATACAGGGAGCGAAAGACTATTTACAATTTGTACAGAAACCAGATGGCAGTTATAAGGGTCGAGGGACATGAAAGGGAAGCAGTGGTTGGGAAGGGAGTAAGACAGGGTTGTAGCCTCTCCCCGATGTTGTTCAATGTGTATATTGAGCAAGCAGTAAAGGAAACAAAAGAAAAATTCGGAGTAGGTATTAAAATTCATGGAGAAGAAATAAAAACTTTGAGGTTCGCCGATGACATTGTAATTCTGTCAGAGACAGCAAAGGACTTGGAAGAGCAGTTGAATGGAATGGACAGTGTCTTGAAAGGAGGATATAAGATGAACATCAACAAAAGCAAAACAAGGGTAATGGAATGTAGTCTAATTAAGTCGGGTGATGCTGAGGGAATTAGATTAGGAAATGAGGCACTTAAAGTAGTAAAGGAGTTTTGCTATTTGGGGAGCAAAATAACTGATGATGGTCGAAGTAGAGAGGATATAAAATGTAGGCTGGCAATGGCAAGGAAAGCGTTTCTGAAGAAGAGAAATTTGTTAACATCCAGTATTGATTTAAGTGTCAGGAAGTCATTTCTGAAAGTATTCGTATGGAGTGTAGCCATGTATGGAAGTGAAACATGGACGATAAATAGTTTGGACAAGAAGAGAATAGAAGCTTTTGAAATGTGGTGCTACAGAAGAATGCTGAAGATTAGATGGGTAGATCACATAACTAATGAGGAAGTATTGAATAGGATTGGGGAGAAGAGAAGTTTGTGGCACAACTTGACCAGAAGAAGGGATCGGTTGGTGGGACATGTTCTGAGGCATCAAGGGATCACCAATTTAGTATTGGAGGGCAGCGTGGAGGGTAAAAATCGTAAAGGGAGACCAAGAGACGAATACACTAAGCAGATTCAGAAGGATGTAGGTTGCAGTTGGTACTGGGAGATGAAAAAGCTTGCACAGGATAGAGTAGCATGGAGAGCTGCATCAAACCAGTCTCAGGACTGAAGACCACAACAACAACAATGAAAGAATTTGCTACTTATGAGTGAAAAGTCAATGGTTTAATGTCTCTACCGTCAATGTTCATGCACCTGCAAATGACAAAGAGGGCACTGTAAAAAGACAGTTTTTATGATCTCTTAGAGAATGTTTATGACAGACTACTGCAACATGAAATCAAAGTTGTACTGGGAGACTTTAACGTCAAGGTTGGAAAAGTGAACATCTGCAACCAACAATAGACAGAGAAAGCCTCCATGAGGAAACCAATGAAAATTTACTCAGAATGATCTAATTTGCTGAATCAGAAAGCACGAATGTTAAAAGAATAACCTTCCCACAGAAAGATATAAACTAAAGACAGATACTTGGAAGATGGAAGGACAGCTAACCAAATTCATTGCATATTAAGTCTCAAAAGGCACAAAAGTGCAATCAGTGATATCTATACATATAGGGAAACGGACACAGGCTGTGACCACAAGCTGGTGGTTGTATTTATGAAAGTCCAATTGAAAACAAATCTGAGAAAACACCAAGTACACACAGTGCAGTATGAAGTTCAACCACTGAGGGACAATCCTGAAACTTGTCAGTATCATATAGAAGTGAGCAACAGATTTCCAATGCTTGACAAAACAACAGAGGAAGTGAAAAAGTGAAACTAAAGACATAAATGGTCTCAGGATGGACTTCAAGAAAGGAATTCAAAAGTCAGCCAAAAAACACACAATAAATGTAGAATGAAAGAAGAAGGAATGATTCAACAATACATGCAAACTGGCAGCAGACGCTAGCCTGACAGCCAGGAATGCATGGCTACAAGACAGGAAAAAATAAGAATTAGAACAGGGCTATGGAGAGATACGGAAGGATACAAGCAAGACTCTAGGACCAGAAAAAAAACACTTCAACTGAAGCACACCAGAGAGAGTATTGAAGATGACCAGAAAGAAAACAGTAGCGGCTGAGTATACAGCACTGTGAATAACATCAAGAAGGGATATCAACTGTGAACTACAGCCCTTCACAATAACAACAGTTGCAGGATCGGTGGATCATATGATGTATTGTAAGCTAGGAAAGAGTATTTTTATGACTTATTGAACTGCCCTGATCCTAAAAATAAACCGGAGAAAACATGCCCTCCAACAATTGAAATTCTCGTAAATGACCCAATATATGGACATATGCAACAAACAATTTAAAAAAAATGAAAAACCATGAAGCAGTTGGAGGTGATGGAATTCCGGTGGAATTACAAAAAAATGATGGTCATAAACAGCGTAACTGTTTCATCTTATTGTTAAAACTTGGTGAGGTGAAAACATACCAGATGAATGGAAGGAGTCAATCATCATTCCTATAAATAACAAAGGGATAAATGAAACTGTACAAATTACAGAAGCATTTCCAGAATTTCCCGACTAGTAACACTATACAAAATACTATCACATATAATATCGCAAAGACTCACACTCTATACTGAAAATGTAACAGGAAACTACAGGAAAGGATTTTGGGAAACCCAATCTACAATGGACAGCATATTTTGGATCAACATCATCAATGCAAAATTATGGAAATACAACAAGAACATACATTAGCTGTTCACTTACTTTCAGAAGGTCTACAATTCAGTGCACAGAGAAATGAGATGGAAAATCATGGCATTATATGGAATCTCTATGAAACTCAAAATGTGTAAACAGGGTGACCTAGTATTGTTGGTATCAGACTATTTTGTGGGCAAAAGTGGATTGAAGCAAGTTCATATATTATTCCCACTTATCTCCAACCATGTGATGGGAAAAGCAGTAAGAAAAAAATCAAGAAAAGATCAGAGAACCAGTCATGTATACCGCCCTTTGCAGATGCCAGTTTTAACAGGAAATAACAGTGGCAAAATTGAAACTCTGTTAAAGAAACTAAATGAATCATTTAAATAATGAAAATTGTACCAGTTACTTATTTTTTGCTGCTAAGCACAACACATTTCAAGAATGTGTAACTGGTGTAGTTTTCATTATTTAAATTGTGAGTGACAAAGTTGAAGGCTTTCCCAAAAATCTAATACGATGAACTAAATTAAACTAAATGAAACAGACTCTAAAATGGATTTAAAAAGTAATGAAGGAAAGACTGACCACCTGATCATATAAAGGAAAAACATGACTACACAACAATGTGATGACCTTCATACAGAAAACTACACTTCAAAGAACACTCTCAGCTTCCATTACCTTGGTTTAAACATACATGACTGCAATTGCAGACAAGTCAAATATCAAATTACAGAACCCAAAGAAAGTTTACTTCTTCCTTTAACATTTCTATTCTATAAACTCCTTACCAAGAAAAACAAGCTGAAACTCTATGACATAATATTCAGATCAGTACTGCAGTATGGAGGGGGTACACTGAGCATAACCATAAGAGAAGAGCACCAACTTTCAGTCTTCAAAAATAAATGCACAGAAAATTTTTGGGACAACATTTGACCAAGCTATGCAAAGATATGTTCACAGAGCCAATGAAGGACTAATCAAGCTAGTGATCAACCCTCAGAAGTGACCATCATCAAACTGAAACATTTGCAATAGGCACACCATGTTGTCAGAATGGTCCATCAGATGCATGAGAGAAAGAGGGAAGGCTAAAGACCCACTGGATGACCAAAATGTAGATGCCAAGATGAAGTGACCTCATACTGCAGAGTGATGGGTATCACTGAATTGAAGGAAGCTACACAAGACCGGAAGAACTGCAAGCAGACAATGATAGTAAGGCAGGATTGCAACATTCCAAAGAAGCCATCAGACTGAGTGAGTAAATGAGATGAGTGTCCACACATAAGAACTTTAGTCAGTAAAATGTATAAAACTGCATAATAAAATCTGCAGTTACAGTATTTTATGACAAAGTTGTGATGCCTCTACGACAAGCACATACATTACATAAAATGGTATGGCAGTATGCTAATAAGTTAGAACAAATAAATTTCAAATTAAAAAAAAAAATTACACTTCTTTAGTATAATTGTATAGCTTCACTTTTAACTTTTTAAACTTTTTATTTGACTTGTAGATTTGTAGATGGATGGTGACATGCACAACCAGCAATTTAGTATTTAAATTGTTGCCATTGTACTGGGAAATAAATTATTTTCAAAACAAGCCATCAATGGCCTCTCCATTACAATGTAAATGTTGTTCTTATCAAGAAAAGGACATTTCTCTGACTGGAAATTCAACAGCAACAAACAGATGAGGATGATGGGAAATAGTCATTTGTGTTACGAGTAGCTTACTCTAAGCTCAATTTTCTGTGAACATTTAATGATGCAATATGGTCCCTAATTATTGTAATGAAATATTTTCATTTAAATTTATCATCCACGTGGTCCCTATTTCTCTGTATTTCTTTCAATACTGTAAACTGTGGTTGATTATATTTCAAAAAAATGAAAAATGGTGATTATTTTATATTTTTCTAAACAAAAACAATTTTTGCATAGTAGTTCTCACACTTGTACGCCAAAAATACACGCATGGCCTCTACAGACATAACTGTTCCATTTATGTCTGTAGCGGGCATGACAGCTGATTTTAAGTGCCCACAGTGAGCTTTGTGAGGTTACCACTACTGTGGCTCTTTTGGTAAAAGAACATATGTAGCGATTGTGAGCTGTGACAATGTGTGGCTAAACCTCTCTGGTTACAAAAATCAGATAAGGCATTGCTTGTTTTTGGTGCACAGCATGGCAATTGTGGTTATCATTCAGAGTTGTTAAGATAAAAGTGTCATAATATGTATTCAGCAGCAAGCACAAATAAAGTACAATATTACCACAAGGTGTTATTAGAAACTTTTGGCACGATTTCATTATTCTGATTTCATAACTGTCATCTACAAAGGCATTAATAAATCAACATTGCATCTTAGTCTGTTGTATTTTTGAACTTCACCCACAAGTAAATTAACATTATTAATTAGTCAACAAGTCATTGATAAATAGGTGGTGTCGATATCAGTTAAGTGAGACAAAGTTGAAGGCAGGGTCTCACAATTGGTGTTGCGTGTGTTGGACAACGATTTAATAGCAATCTTTGGATGTGACCGATGCAACACAAATACATCAAATGGTGAACCCACAGCATTCCAGTACAGTGGCGCTTTGTTTTGTTAAAAACAGCATTGGAAAGAAGTGATAATTTGTGAACTATAACTGGGAATAGGTATGCCTATCAGAAGTGACTGGCCATATGCTACATTTGACAATGAATGTTAAGAGCGACGATACTGGTGGTAGTGGGAATGTAATATATGGGACAATCCAAGTCAAAATGTTAATTCTAAAAATGAATGGGGAAATTTGTTACGTAACAAGAACTTGAAAAGTGAAATAATGAACCTGGGGAACTGGTAGCCAGATCAACTATGGATATTACACAAACAGTTAACCACGGACCAGTAACGGAGAGACTAAATCAGTTGTTTGCATACATTACGAAAATGCATAATGTTCTCAGGCGGCAAAATGATGATCGTAAACAGCAAACTACCAATTTTAGTGACCGGGTGGAGGATCAAGTCAAAATAAATGCGCACAAACTTCAAGAAGCATTAAAAGAGCTGTGAAAGGAATTCATCAATTGTTCAAAGCACAATGACTGACGCAACAAAGTTAGGGATGAATAATCAAAGGTCAGAGCAGAGGTTGACAAATTAAAACTTAAGCATGATGCAGATTGTGAATCTAACAAATTCACATTTGGCCTTGTGAAAAATAAAGTTAATGATGAGATCATGACAGTAAAGAAGAATTGTTCACAGCACAAGAAGACACTCTTTAAGATGGTAGTTGGCAAGCATGAACAGTGCACGAACCAGGCAAATCATGTAGAACACGTAAGGCAACCCACTTTATATGAACATGTGGTAGAAGAAGCAAATTAATAATTGAGACAAAGAAAAATGTGGTGTTATGCTGAATGCAGTGTCAAGCACGATTATTGATACCAGCATTGGTACATGCAAATTTCACAAATTCCAACAGAGTCAAGATTACATCCCATTGCTTCCACATGCCAGTTTAAGCATGCTTTTCAAAACTGCATTCTGAGAAACATAAAAATAGATGTTTATGTGAATAGTCAAAGACAGTGGACATACATGGTGGTTGTGAGTCGCTGATAGTTGCAGTTGCAATAGTTTCAGTCCATTTCAGGTGGTTTTCCGGAATAAATTTTGGTCTCTCAAACAACAATGGGCAATCAAGCCAAAATTACTGAAACTGTCACTGTATGACTAGCTAGAGTGATGGTACCATTCGTGTGTTTTTAGAGAAGTGTTGAGATCATAACGTACATCTAGAGGACCCTGTTAACAACACATGACTTAAAGAGATACTTAGTCATCGATTACTGCTGCACATCCGTGAGAAATTAGTTCTAACAAGATACATATATATATGATGTGAAAAACCGAGGCAATGACACATCCTGGAATGAGTAATGTAGTGATGGAATTTCAGAGCACGAAAATAGGTGGAATCACTGTAAAGGATCACAGACTTATCATGACTGGAAGTGAACGTATGATAACAGTAGGGATATCATGAATTTCAAGGAACAACGAGCAACAGAGTAATGGATTGCCACAACAGGAAAGGAATGATAACAGTGTTCCTCATCGGGATTCACAGAAAAACTGCGTCTAGTTCCAGACACAACCCACTCAGACTGAATGTACGGACAAGAGGTCACCTATTACACTATGAACTATACAAATAGACAATGGATGTAATGTTAAGGAAGACTTATTAAGGGAAGGCGAGCACTGTACTGAGGGCACTGTCAAACCATTTGTACAGCTGACTATTTGGAGCTGATGTTGACATCTTATTGGGTCCGGCTCGAAGGTGAGCATAATTGTAGAGAACTTATTTCAAGAATTCATTGATCAAGGAACTATGTTGATTTTTCCAGTAAATGAACTCAGAATCATAACCACAGTTAGGAATCGAAGAAAGCCAATCAGAAATCGAGCTCTGTTAAAATAATTACTTTTGAATACATTATGGGAGAGGCAGTGATCAATGTGTTACAAATATTTACTATTAAAACAGTCCTGATCACGATTTATTTATCAATAAGACCGGTTTCGACCACTACTGTGGTCATCTTCAGACCATTGAGTAGGAACCTACTAGTGATTCTCCAACAGAAAGAGGTTCCTACCAACAGTCTGAAGATGACCACAGTAGTGGTCGATATCGGTCACCTTGATAAATAAATCGTGATCAAGACTGTTTTAATAGTAAATATGTGTTAAAATATCTAATTTTGGGAGATTCTGAGCAGCCAGTATTTCTTGTTCCATTTTTAAACACTGGAATCATCTGAGGTACTGATTAGATGACATGCTTACCTGAAGAATAAGGAAAAAGACATGAAGATATGCTTTAAAGGAATTGTAGATGAATATGGTGAGTGCACTGTAGGTGTGAACTTTCATTTTGTTAGTGTGAAAAAAAGGAGCAGGAGTTGAGATGTCATGATTTCAAGGGAAAGATAAGGGCATGAAGTCATGGGATAATGTAAATGTCGCTGCTGCAAATATTCAAGTGAAACTATATAAATTAACAGAAGTTTCAGAGCATCAAAGGTAAGAGTTGAGAGAGGTACTGCAGTTCCACCAAGGTATATTTTCATCTTAGTCCAGAATAATGAGAGGTGGTGATTGCAAATTAAAAGTGAAACGTCAAAAACAATTTCATATGAAATCTTACTTTATTCCATCAGCCAAGAAACCTGAGGTTGACAAATAGATTAAAAAATGGTTCAAATGGCTCTGAGCACTATAGGACTTAACATCTGGGGTCATCAGTCCCCTAGAACTTAGAACTACTTAAACCTAACTAACCTAAGGACATCACACACATCCATGCCCGAGGCAGGATTCGAACCTGTGACCGTAGCAGTCGCGTGGTTCCAGACTGAAGCGTCTAGAACTGCTCAGCCACCGCGGCCAGCTAGATTAAAAGAATGCAAGATATGGCAATCATCTAGTGATCAGGTGGTGAATCTGTGGTCACATACATGAAGTAACGAAGCCGGATGGTACTACCAGGATTTATTGAATACCATGGCAATCACACAGGGCAATTCTTCTGCAAAGAGATCAACCCAAAGATTTACTAGAGCTATTACAGATATTTAATGATGTCAAATATTTGTTAGAAATTAATTTCGTATGTTCAAGAACTTTCTATACGACTGTAGTGCATTATATGTTTATCTCCATTTAAACAGAATGTTTTTGGGTAGCTCCAATGAGTTCAATATAGAAACTGTTTGCCTTATACTGCTTTTACGCAAAGAGTATACGCTGAGTGTTAAAATTAATGACTGCCTTGTGATGGGGTGCATTAATGTCTGCCCATGCACAGCAGTGATTGTGTTGTTTTGATACATAATGTCAAAATATGTCCATTTCAGTAGTGGTCCTCAGGCTGTTGCCTATTGAGCCTCATCCGTTCACTGCAGGTGTATGTGCATGTGCTATGGCAGCTGTGTTGTTTGTTGGGAGGTCTACCAACCTAACAGCTGCTGCCATCCACCATAACTGTTGACACTACCAGGTAAATATGTCCTGCAACACTGTGCTCTTCACAAAGCATCCCCGGACCCTACTAAGCTGTGTCCTCTTTCCTATGATACCCTCAAGCTATGACTATCTACAGTGAAGTGTGTGAAGTGTTTAAAAGCACAGCATAGTGAAATAGTGAATTATATACTGCATTATGAAAGTGCATCAGTATAACAAGGGAACTTATCGTTGTTTAAGGTGACTTTGAACCATGTTTTAAACCTTATTGTAAACTTCAAGACACAAACTTTTATGTTCTTTTTCTGGTGTGACAATTTTATCTAAATACTTTACAATGTAATAATATAATGATATTGTTTGATTACATCGCCATTTATCTTGTTCTACTAGTATTTGTATATGGCTCCATGGTGTTTTCTATGTCTTTTGATCTGTGTTTTTCACACACTCATCTTTTTTGGAATTTTTTTTTCTATGTAAATATTTGGAATTCAAATGTAATGTCAAATGACTACCCCAACTGATAATGAGTCATAAGCCAGTCAACCTAATAAAACTTTCAAGGTCTTTAAAGATCCGACATTACTACGATCTTACCTAATTGCATGAAAGATTGAGTGCTTACTTAGGAATAATTGACTATATTTACATCGACGTGGCCTTTGTTTACTAATCATTATCTTTACAAGTGCTTATCATCTGCATTATTTAACTACGGCCACAGCTTCAAAGTTAGATGAAATTCCTCCTTTTTTCCTGCAGTAATGTTAAGTAAACAATATGTACATTAGTTATAAGCATGCCACCATGTCAGTCATTGACTGATCTTTCTTACTATTTGAAATCTTTCTTTGACATCTTGAATGTTTCATTTAGGGCTCTGTTTTGAATTTCTTCCCTTGGATTTTACATACACATGAGGAACCTAGGATCAAAAATTTAAGAGATCCGGGGATTTGGGGTTACGTTGCTGTGCCTCTTTCATCAGACAAACAAATATAGCATCTGTTAGGTGCAACAACTTGTGGCTAAGCCCCTTTCTGGTTACCACAATCACATATGACGATGTTCGTTTTGGATCCACAGCATCACAACTGTAAGATGTTCTTCCACGTGTGCAAACAATGTTGAACATTAGTGTATGTGTTCGAAATGTCATCCCTGAACGAATCATTTCAAAATGCAAGGTGCTAGAAGCTCGTGGCATGATTTCATTATTATTATTTCATAACTGTTGTTGCATCAATAGTTGCATCTCATTCTGTTGTACTTCCCAAAATTCACCCACCAGTAATTAAATGTTATTAATTAGTCACAAAGTCATCATTAGAAAGGACAGGTATTGTTATCATGTAAGTGAGATGAAGGAGGTGGGGGGTCACACAGCTTGCACTTTTTAATATTTTTCCAAGTGCTTATGTTTAACAGTAATTCTGGGTTTTTGTCTTTTCCATGTTTTTATTTTTGATGATGATTCATTGAAGTCAAATCTGGATAAGTGCAGTATATCTACCAAATACACTCAAGACATTTGCGAATAAAAGTTGTAACAGGACACACTCCTCTAGCAATACTTTTCCTCAACAGTAGTTGTTGATACCAGCATTATTTTTCAAATTCTGGACAGGTCAACATTATCTCAGTTGCTTTTCTGAAAACAGTTATATAATTTTATACATAATATGTTATATTTAAGCTAAACTATGTTGTAAAATATTTTAGTTTTGATGTTATAATCAATAAGTACTAGTTCTGAATATACAGTCAATTTTTTTTTTTTTTTTTTTTGGAAGTACAAATTATTTGCACACTTATAATATCTATTATGAATTACACAACCCTGAACTGTTTACTCTGTTTATTTCTGCATCCATTTATGAAATAATAATAGAAATTAATAATGTAACGAAAACTGGTAGGAATTAATTTGTTAAGAAAAATTATAAACCCTTTTGAATATTGTTATTTCCGCAGAGTGTGGGAGTCGTAAGCTTGCCTCTGATGTGATCGGACGTATTTTTGTATAATAGATGCAAACACTGCAATTTTGGCTTTGTTAAAGTGAAAAATCTAAATACTGTATGATGTACTAAAATTTGAGAAAATCAGTGGAAAATATATTTGAATAAAAAATTCTGCAACAATAGTTTTCCTATTTATTTAGTTCAAACCAACTGAGAGGACCTGATGTTAGATTTTCAGCTTCAAGAATCAGATGCCTAAGACAAGAACAACTGGAGTCATCTCAACATGACAAGCTATGTAAACTTGAAAGTTTCTCTTCTTTCGTTTCACCCTCTTTGGGGTACACTGGAGCAATCATTTCTTTGCGCGTTGTTCTTTTCTAAGGGCCCAGTATTTCTTCATGATTTCTGATCTTTTCCTCTTCTCCCAAGATGCTGGGTTTGGACTTTTGTGTAGATTTGTCTTTTGTTTTCATCTTTAGTAATTAATTTAGCTGTTCGATCAATAAGTGAATTATCTGAAATCTTTAATTCTACTAGGTCTTTCTCAGTTTCTTTAAACCAGTTGGGTTTTGTTTTGCAGTTACAGAAAAAGTCAAAGATTTGTTTAGTTAATCTGTTGGAATTCATCCTGAGAAGATGGCCATAAAGCTTTATCCTCCTTTTTCGCACAGTATCTGAAAGTTTATTGATTTTCTTGTAGTGTGTTTCATTTTGATGTATATAATCTTATTGTTCTGAAATTTTGCTCCTATGATTTTTCTTAAAATTTTTCTTTCCTTTAGCTCAAGTTTCTCCATTTGGCCATTGAAATTCATGTTTAGTGTTTCTGCTGCATACAGTGCTCCTGGCTTAATTATTGTTTTGTAATGTGTAATTTTGGACCCCCATGAAAGGAATTGTTAGTTGGAAGGCCAATTCAAGTTTATTTTTTCTGGATTACATTGCTTTCATAATAGACTTTGCTTATTAATTACTTGGACTGGGCATTGTTTAACGTGGAAAATACATGGAAAAAAGAAGGAAGGGGGAGATTACAAAGTACACTATGAAAAGATCATGTGCACCAGTTTGACAAAGTCAAATTTCACTTATTTACAAAATAACAAAAACGAACTGACAGGTGTAAAAAAAGATTGCTCTAATGGACATCATAGTAGTAGGTCTGCATATTGGGAGTCAAATAAATGAAATATTTCCAACATAAACTATGCTTACCACCCAAGTTTTCCTTCAGTTTAACTTTTTCTTCTCTAACAGCTGCTAATCGAGCTTTGTATGTGGTGAAACTTTTACTTGCATTATTTAGTTGATGAACAATATGATCCTTATGCTCCAGAATTCCTGGTTTTACATGTGTTTCTGAAAAATCAGCAGGTCAAGTTGTTAGTCACAAAGTAGAAAAACATAGATGAGACAAAGGTAATATTTCAAATGTCAGTCTGTAACTGCAAGATAATAACAGATGCTTTACATGTAAAAATCAATAGTTTAATTTCATGTCTTCACTATACCGTACAAGCATGCAAAAAGTGACGGAGAGATTTAAAAAGTAATGCCATGAAACAGAGATTCAAAATATGTTACCATTATCTTGTTATCATGTGACAACCAAAAGGAGATAAAACATAAAAACCATGAGATAAAATGTGAGCTAAAATGATTCTCTTCCTTCCACTTTTTCTCTTCTGTACCACAACACAAAATGCTCCGATTATCACTGCAGTATAGTAGGACATTTAGGAGCTTAAAATCACACAATTCCATAATCCAGGTTTGTTCACACTATTTGTCTTTGTTTCATATATAGTAAGACTTCACAAGGAAAAAAGAATCAAAGTTAAACATTTTACTGATCTCTGTATGTTACGCTTTCTACTCAAAAGTTCCTTCATTATTTGAAACTAAAGGTTTTGTATACATTTCCACAACAAATTTTCTGAGTCATAGACGACATAATGATGAAAAATGTGCCCTAATGGACACTTGTAATAGTGACCAAAACATTGGTACATTTTAGAATGTGACACCCCAGAAGAATTTTATAGAAACTGATTCCCACAGCAAAACTATATGAGCATTTGATTAAAATTATTTACAACAGTCATTGTCTACTGTCCACAATAGTGAAATAAGGGGACATCATTATCTAGTGACACAAATGAAACTAAATTACCTGAGAGGTATCATCTTCTGACATTCTCTTCACCTCTCTTCTTTTCAAACACTTATCTTGCATCAGTTTCACAAAACCAGGTGAAGCGAAAAGATGCTGGATCACACTACCTTTTAGTTTTGGTTTTATATTTCAACTGTTTACATGACAAGAGGATCTTGCTAACCACTACACAAAATGAGTGTAGGACTCGGCATGTAAGAACTGTTTCCATATATTTACTGTATGTACATCAGCGTCTAAAATCCAGTACATAATGTTTTCCATTTTTCCAAGTATAGTGAGAACATTAAAATACAACTGCTGGGAAAGAGAGACAGAGCAACAGACAAATTTATGTAAACCGGCAGCCTAAGATACAGAACATGAATGATTAAATTTTTTCAGCACTGAAAGTGTCAATCGGAAGAATTATGATTTAAAGCACACAAAAGGCCTTTGATGAGAAAAATTCCAAAGGAACATTTTCTCTTTTTATGTAATTAATAAGAGATAGGAAGTTTGCTGCACTGTAATGCTCATGACACACTCACCACCAATGGGTCGTGCAAAGCTATTGGCAAAAAGAATGTCATCAACAAGTTATGCTCTTAGGGTTCTATCATGCCACACAATACTTTCATGTCATTTCATTTCATCAGTCAATAACAGCAAATATCTTATGGTGACATCCTCATTTTAAAAAAAATAACTTTCCTTGAGACAGAAAAACCTCTGTCTACAAATCAACATTATTTCAGAAAACATCATTCATGCAAAACTCAGTTTACACTTTTCTCACATTATATCCTGGAAACTATGGATGAAGGACAACAGGCAGATTCCATATTCCTAGATTTCAGAAAAGTGTTTGACATGGTGCCCCACTGCAGACGTAATGAAGGTATGAGCCTATGT
This sequence comes from Schistocerca serialis cubense, assembly GCF_023864345.2. Taxonomy (NCBI): domain Eukaryota; kingdom Metazoa; phylum Arthropoda; class Insecta; order Orthoptera; family Acrididae; genus Schistocerca; species Schistocerca serialis. The sequence continues at coordinate 93,336,674 of NC_064644.1, forward strand.
GATGGGTTCCCAGATATGTGAGTGGAATGAAGGCTTCATAAGTAATAGAACCCAGAACACTGCCCTAGACAGCATGTGTTCCTCAGAGACAAAGGTATTGTCAGGAGTGCCCTGGGGAAGTACAATAGAACCACTGTTATTCTCTGTATATGCAAATGGTCTGACGGACAGAGTGAGCTGCGATCTGCAGCTGTTTGCTGATGGTGATGTGGTGCACAGGGAGGTGCCATTGTTAAGTGACTAGGAGGAGGATATAAGATGATTTGGACCAAATTGCTGGTTGGTATGATGAATGGCAGGTAGCTCTAAATGTAGAAAAACATAAGTGAATTCAGATGAGTACAAAAACCAATCCCATAATGTTTGAATATAGATTTAGTAGTGCGCTGCTTGGCACACACACATCAATTAATATCTACACACATCATTGCAAAGTGATACAGAATGGGATGGGCATTTACAGAGTGTAGTAGGGAAGGTGAGTGGTTGACTTCAATTTATTGAGAGAATTTTGCGAAAGTGTCTTTAAAGGAGACCATATACAGGACCCAAGTGTGGCCCATCTTGACTACTGCTTGAGTATTAGGAATGCCCAACAGGTCAGATTAAAGGAAGACATTGAAGCAATTCAGAGGCAGGCTGCTAGATTTTTTACCAGTAGGTTTGATCAACATTCAAGTATTACAGGATGCTTTGGGAATCAAAATGGGAATCCTTGGAGGGAAGGCGATGTTCTTCTCATGGAATGTTATTGAGAATATTTAGAGAACTGGCATTTGAAGCTGACTGCAGAATGATCGCCAACGTACATATTGCATAAGAACCACGAAGACAAAATAAGTGAAATAAGGGTTCATGTGGTGGCATATAGCCAGTTGTTTTTCCCTCACTATTTGCAAGTGGAACAGGAAAGGAAACAACTAGTAGTGGTACAATGTACCCTCCACCACACACCATTGGTGGCTTGTAGTGTATGTACGTAGATACCGGTGTACATCTACACATACTCAATTCTTAGATAGAGGTTTCTTTGTTGGGAATTCAAGGCACGAAACATGGACAGAATTCTCAAACTACAGAAAAGAGAAGTCACAATAACTATAAGTCAGGCTCATTACTAAGAACTATGTAAAACATTGTATTCCTACTGAACCAAGTAGCTCTACAAATCTGTTGTGCACGTCAGTGAAAACATTACTATGTCTTTCAGTAATAGTTGTATACATTATCATGGAACAGCCAGTTTACATTTACCAAGGAAAAACAAACAAATCTTTGAAACATCATTCCCTATCAGGAAATAAAACTGTGAAACTGCATAAAAAATTTCCCAAGGAGGTGAAAAAGATTACTAAAGTACATCTATTTAAAAAGGCAATTGAAACATACTTCATATGAAATGCAGACTACACAATTAATGATTGCTCAGAAAACTCATAGTGGGGATTAAATAACGAAAGGTATAGCTACAACACACTATAACTTTACAACACATTATCAAAATATTTTGTGGTGCATGATGCTAATGTATTGCGATTCTCCCGAACTCAACATTTTCCTCATCATGAAAGGATTCTCATTCAGTTTTACAGATGGGCTGATGGAAGGACATGGAGACGTGCGTGGGGCATAGTAGTAAGTGTATGGGGCTGGAGGCAGAAAGGAGACTGAAGGTAATGCAAGGGGCACAGCAGTATGTTCGTGGTCTGGGAGACCCTTGTGGGTGTCTCTAATGTGTGCAGTTATAGTACAGAGAGATATGACGAAAAAGTGCAAAACTATTTTCATGTTGTCAGTTATCTTGTGTTAACGGCATATAATCAAAATAATATTGCATGATAGGGAATAACAAAATGAGGTAGTGCTGTTGTTAAGACACTGACCCGATATTCGTGTGACTGGAGTTTGCCTTGTCCAGCCATGCTGATTTAGGGTTTCTGTGATTTTTCGCAAATCATTTTGAACAAACGCCAGGAATGGTTCCTTCAGCTATGGCATGCTCGACCACCTGTCCAGTCCATGCAAAAACATTCTTATGTGAATGTAAATCTGAGCTATTTATTTTCATTGTATTATGACGACAAATCCTATATCACTGTGAGATCGCCCCCTGCATCACAACTCGCACACATATTGCCGTTGTCATAATACATTTTTCAGTTTCCGGTAGGCTACAGTTCATGCATGTGTATGAATATGTACATCTATTTTTAAACACCCTGTCTGCTGTTCAATGGACTCTATGAAGATAGTTGCAATCTATCCTGATTCATACTGTTATTCCAGTGCTGATTTTTCCATTTCTTAACTCAATGGGTATATGTTTTTAAAATTATTGTTTACTGTCTTACAAATTATAGGATCTGCTAGACAGTAAAATCTCCAAAAACTTAGTGTTTCGAACAAGAAAGTCTTGATTGTCATCTGGTAAATAATGTCTGTTGTAGATTCACTCATGACGTGCAATATCAGAGATCTCACATCCACACAGTTCAAAGGCTCACTTATAGAGGCCTCCTGGGTTGGGCTACCTAGCACGCTTTGGTGAGCCACCAAAGAAACAGAGAATTATTTAAGCGATCACAAATGAGTGCTCGGCCTATCCTGTAACCTGTATTACTGTTGTCCAGTCAATGTGCTATATGCAACCCACGACCTGTACTTCATTGTATCATGTGTGTCGCTATATAAAGTGCAATGTTCCATAAATCGTGTTTGTTCTTGCTACAGCAAACTTGATAAGTGAGGGTTCCATTTTCTCCGCATATTAGTGTCAGTGCTAGGTCACCCGATAAACATCTTGATGGAAGAAATACTTCAACGTATCACTGCCTAGCAGTGAGTTTTCTTGGAACAACAGCAGGCTCTCACCACCGCTCTCAATCAAGTTACATCTGCATGTTCGCAGCAGGTTGCTCTCCCATCACTGCAACTGTCGCCCTTTCCAGCACATGATGAAATCGGCTGAAGATTGGGACTCCTATGAGACATGATTACACCAACATTTCCAGGTTTTTCACGTGAACCATGCAAACCTGTGTAGGGCTCGCTTTCTTTCTTTTCCTGGCTTTTACTGCACATTTATCAATTGTTGTGCTAACTTGCGCCTTAGTAGGAACCGGCCAGCTTATCATTTGATGGAATGTGCAAGCTTCTCCGAACCTATTACTGGGGTAGAAGACATTTCACTGCGACACATGTAGAATTTTACCACTGCCAGAAATGACCAAACCAATCTTACAAAGCCTGTGCTGCAGAATTACACTACTGTTATTCGTCTGGCCCTGGATAGGAAAGTCTGCAAAAAAGCACTTCAACGTGAGAATGCGACTTTAACAAAAGTGCTCAATATGGCACAGTCCTTTGAAGCATAACGGGTCACAAGCGAACAGACTGCTGCATGGGTGGAGGTATCTGAAGTTGCTCAGTCAACTACTGTTAGGCACACTGCAAGCATTTAGGATAATAGGGGAAGCAATTGTAGCAGTACAACCTTTGACTCACCATCACATAGGGCAGCATTGGTTACGGACACAGCTGCAACAGGCCACATTACAACAGCAGCCATGTGGCCCCCCTTCCATCTTGCCCATACCGCTTCAGCAAACACGAGTGTGCTGCATGCCCTAAGTGTTGAGCTATTTGCAACATGCACTGAAAGAGAGCCCACACTGCATCAGTGTGAAACTCTTCTTCAAAATTGGTGGACACTGTAGTACCGATGGACGTAAGCTGCATCTGTACAATGGCTATCTTCCCAAAGAAATTGTTTATTGATTTGTGTGTGTTTAATAAACCAATAAAAATGAAAATGGGCATAGGAGCTGCAGAGACTTTAGTAAACGCACATAAATTTGGGCTTCCCTCCCATCACAAGAGTTTCATGGAAGTTGGTTAACTACAATAAACAGCAGATTCCGATCCTAGGTCAGTTCTCTGCCCCTGTCTGTTACAAATATGTTGTTCACCATCTCACCTTCCTTGTTGTAGATCATTCTCATACTGCAGACCTGTTCAAGTTAGATGTGATTAATACTTTCGGTTTCTCCATTGCCGGTGAAGTTGGAGTCCCTCTGCTCTCAGTTTTTGCCTCTCTTTTCCTCTGGGCACAGTTGTGCTACTAGTTTTCTGGTCCACATTACCATGAGAAGATCCACCCGTGCTAGATTCCCCCCCCCCTTCCCCCCCGCCCCCTCCAGGTGCGACAGGTGCCTGTCGCATTCCACGACTCTGTCAAAGCTGCACTAGACCATCTGACATCACTCTATATCATTCAGACTGTATCTTCCAGTGAATGGGCTACACCACTGGTCATCATTAAGAAGACAATGGTAAGCTTTGCCTCTGCGGTGACTTAAGTGTCACAATTAATGCAGAGTCCCTGATGGAGTAGGGTGTATATGCGGACAAGGAAAAAAAATTCCCGGATTTTTCCCAGATTTCCCAGTTAAAAATTCACTTTCTCCCAGGTGAAAACACACTTTTTCCGTGTTAAGTGACAGTATATTTTCCCATGGAATGGTAAAACTTATCAATCCTTTGAATGGTTATGGTTTTATACAGGGGCGTAGAATTTCCCGGCACTTAGGAAACGAAACTCAGGGGAAAAAAAACACATTTTGGAAAGCTCACTGATATGCAGCAACATGTACGTTGCATATTTTCGTACTACAAAAGTATAAATTCGAATTCCACTAAACACTGCATGCTACTTTCCGAAGCATTGAAATCGAGATTGTGATGCGCTTTTGTAAGCCAGTCATAGCTCATGTCATGTGATCTCGCCAGCCGATGACAGCGAATATTCAAAGCATAGGAAACTTGATGCAATCAGCCAACTGCAACATCACTGTTAAGTAGCGCGAAGACACAAACAGGAAAAGTTAATGGTTTAAATTAATATACACAGTGCAGCTACAAGAAAAGCAAAGCTTTCACATATAATGCTGGTCTATAAGGTTAATAAGCTGCAAGAGAAGCTAACCTTTCACATATAATGTTGATCTTCTTTCCAGGTGTTACACTTTAACATATAGCACACAAATGTGACAGTAACACTTTAAATAACAACATAAATGTCTGAAATTCTAGGCTCAAAATTCTTCTAAATGGCTCATCATCAAAGAGTTGATTTTTAAATGAGAGTCAAATGTTCTATGATTTAAGAAATTCATCGTACATTCTCGCACATAGTTCAACTTCCATAAAAGGAAATTTAGTTTGAAAGTATCGCTTGTCAAACCACCATTCGCAATATTTTCCCGCGACCTGTTAGAAATAGGTTCATTTCAGCAGTTGCCAGAGAGCATCAGACAACAGGCGTCACCACACTTGCACAGCTGTGATGACGTAGGTCGCCCATATGTTCGTACATGTAAAACATTAAAAGATCTTACACTATGTCATAAAACACATCAGGGCATACTCCAAGACCCATTAAGCTTCTCAGTGTGGCTTTCGGGATGTACATTTTCTTGGAGTACCAGTACTGTATTATCTCACATTTGGTTCTTTATTACGGCATAATGCCGTATGTGCTAGAAGATGACAACGTGCACTTGAACTGCAGCAAACAGTTGAAAAAAGCCCCTAGTATGGAATTCAATACTTCATTTCTGATACATTGACTGCCTCAGTGGAAATGATTCACAAAAGCCAAAATTCTTTAGCAAATCGACAAAAATAACTTCAATGTTCTGCAAGGCAATTAATACTGGACTGTCAGAAAGGTGGAAATAAAATAAAACCTGATACTAATAACATATTTTAGCCTTCCGTAATTAAGTGAATATATTTTAATTCACTTGATAGCTCCCAGCCACAGATATACGTTTTGTTTTCATTTGACGTGAGAGCAGGAAAAAAGAGAAGAAACAACGAAATCACTTAACGTAAACACGGGTCATGTGGATACTACCCACCTCCTCACTACAACTCGGACTGCTCTGTGTATCAGTTCCGGATCTACAATATTTCTGAAATGGGGCAATACTAGAAAGTGACGTGCGCCCAACCTCTCCCTAAAGTGTTTGAGATAGGACGTCAAAAATTTCCAAAAAACCAAATTTTCCAAAATATGTTCATTTTGTAGGGCACAACTTTCTGAAGAGTCTGGCACATAAAACATATCTGTTTGAGGAAATGTAAGACATGTTATTTGGTCTTAAGTGTGCCAAAGTGCAGTGCCGGGCCTCTTCACACAGCATTCTTCTATGCACGTCACTGTATTTCGCTCTGTGGAATTGAAACGTGTATATTTTGTAATGGATGCCATCAAGCTATATTCTGGACAGTGGAAATTAAAATGTCCTGTGGTGCCTCTCCTGCTCCCAGTTGGCCGGTTTGACATCCTGCCCCCTTTTAAAAATACTCGCAATTAACACTAGATGGGATTATTTGTAACCGAGAGAACAAGAACTCTTCAGAAAATTTGCACTCTTTATTGCCTATTAGCTACTAACTTGCTGTTTTGTGTGACATAAAATGTGTAATGTTTCCCCAAGTGTTAGTAGATTTCGTGACTTTTCACAGTAGCCCTGAGACTATTTTATTGCTGACAATAGACACTGCAATTACAATGAAATTAATATCCCTGTAATTGGATTATCTATGCAATTTAAGTGAACAAGGACTCAACTTTTTTGTTCTCTCTCTTCCTTTTCAGCCATTGTCTGGTACAGTCTTAAAACATATTGCTTGGTCTATGTTATGTAGAGATTTTGTTATTTGTGCTCATTTTACATAATAATAACTATTTAATTTCATTGTGTTTGTTATTACAACTAATCATACCTGTTTTCCACAGCTTTTGTTCATGAATTTGATAGTAAAATGTGGCTTACTTTGTGTGGGGATATCCGTTTGTGAATGATCGTGTATTAATGGCACCAATAAGTGTAATATGTTTGGTTTGCTTTCAGAGTAGAACCTTCATCTAAAATTTCACTTTTCACAAAACGATGTCCGATAACTTTTAGAGATAAATCACATCCCAAAATTATACTCACCAACAGACAATCCCAGCAGAGGAGCCTAGCTAAAAAATATGGTGGTAATATCTGGCAAACTGCATTCAAATTTCAATATTTAAAAATATTTTTACATAATTTTTCAATTACATAACTTTCTTGCTTTAATTTGAGACTCAGTTAGCCAAAGGTAATTTTAATTTGGTCCAGACTTACATTTTAGTTCAAACATTTTAAAAGCAAGAATAAAATTAAGTACTAATTTCAAAACTCAATAATACTAAATAGTAATAAAATGCCACCACTAAACACCGCTGCCTCCGTTGCTGGGTCCTGCAAGGCCGCTGTCTCCGACGGCCCAGCTGACACCTCCCGCACCGAATGCTGACTTCAGCAAAGACATTACTATGGAGACACCGTCTCCGGTCCTGTCCTATGGCCTCTTACAAGAGGGGGGACGGTGCACCCACCCGGCTCCCCTTGTCATTTCCACCTCTGCTTGCCAGTGACTGTCCTCCACTTGATGAGCATCCACCTTCACCGAACGATGAAATGGACGTCAGGGCCATCACTGGAGTTTTCCATGACTCATAATCGTGGTGCCCCCCCCCCCCCTCCCTCTCTCTCTCTCTCTCTCACTCACTCACTCACTCTCACTCTCTCTTTGCAGTACCAGTGCTTTTTCAGTACCAGTGCTTTTCTTCTCTACCACACATTTTTTTCTGTACCCCGCATTTTTTTCTGTACCTCGCATTTTTTTCTGTGCCTAGTCTTTTTATGTATGTGATTCTTCCATCTAGTAGAAGTGTGCAGTGAGTGATGTACCTTCACTCATAATGCATGTGATTTCAGAGATCGTGCATCCACACTGTTTACAGGCCCACTTATAGAGGCTACACTGAGCTTCCCCTTGGCATGCTCTGGTGAACCACCAAAGAAACAGTATTATTTCAGTGATCACAAAATTTTTCGAACACAATTGTTATGTTGAAACCACAGTCAGTGTTCTCTGATTTTTCTATCACAGTTTTGTAAGTACCATACTGGAAAACGATTAACACTGACTTACCTAACAACATGATGCATCATTGGTGGAGACAGCATTAAAGAGCAGTAATGTATTACTAATTACAAAATAAGATAAAATCTTTCTTTGGGAGTTCTCTCACCAAAGGCCTACTGTTGGTTATAAACATTAATTTCATTAGAGTCTTGTAATTGATTGCACTCATCTTCAACGTTGAAAAGAATATGATCAATGAATGTTCTTTAGCTCATGTTGCATTATAATTCACTAAGTGCAATAAATTACTTACTTGATCTACCTTTTCTTGTTAGTCTACCTAAATTTGGTTGGAATTCCAAGATAAATGACTACATTACTATAATAATAATAAATTATACATTATAATTCCATATAATGCATTACTATTACTCAGAATGAGTTGAAATATAGCTATGTTGAAAGGAATACTATTTTCTATAAATAAATAACTATAACCAAAATTTTAGATCTTTTACTTCTTTTTAATGTAAGAGACAACTACAAGGAAAACTCACAAATATTTCACACGTTTCATCTCTCTCTCTCTCTCTCTCTCTCTCTCTCTCTCTCTCTGTCTGTGCGCTCGCGCATACTCATCAGGTTTTGATGTATATCTCTGTGAAACTACAATCCCTTCCTGTCCCGCCTTTTATTGTTCACATACACAGCTCCACTTCTCAATATTTAAAATGATAAATTGCCAGCTGTTTCACTAACAACTTTCAGCTCTATCATCAGCAACTAAGCTAGTTTTATTTGTGTTATTAAATCCACTATCACTGAGCAGCACTTAATATACATACAAATTACAAATACAAACACTAAATTGCTGAACACCATGAGGTAAACAATACTGTTAACATCAAATCCAACGTATTAATATCTATTAATGTCCAATGAGTCGGATATAAAACACAACCACAGAAGATTCATAAATATTCATGATCCATACCTAATAGGTCAGGCCTTTTGCTCTGGTACGATATCCGCACAGCCTCACACCAACAGTGACCTTGTGTCAGAACAGCAACAGTTTCCTCAGCATCATTCAAGAAATCTTTTAGAACACAGGCAGCATCTGTGTAACGCCGATTTGATACCAAATCTGCAACCATGTTTCGCCAAAAATCTGCTTCCTGGTTCTCGCTACACAAGAAAAGGAAAACTGATTAATAACAGAATCTGCACATACAGCCAGAAACATAAATAAAATTATTTGGAATAATTTTCTGTTCTTTCAAAACAAGATGTTACACACACACACACACACACACACACACACACACACACACACACACACACACACACAAACAAACCTAAAAAAGGACAGTAGCTTTTTAAATATTCATCTTATCTTAGTCCTACAAGATAAATTATGTTTTACACTGATTAGGAAAAAAATGTTAATTTGTGGATAGATTCTTAATATCACTGCTAAATTAGTAAAAAAGTGTTAATAAGTTAATAGTGAGCTTCCGGATGTTTTGATGAGTAGTTGTTTACATTTTATGTACAATATTTCTATGACCGACCCAGCCATCTTTCTTCATTTGATCGCAATTTGCTATTATGTGTACTCCTCACTGGACTCCAACCAAAATGTGAACTATAGCTGGTCTCTCACAATTACCTATAGCCACTATGGCCTTTGATGCTCTTTTGTTTTTAAGAGCTTGCACTGATAGTCCGCAAAATTTCTGGGACAGCGTAATTAAGGACTATATCAAAATAAAGAGATCAGAAAACCAAATAGCAAGGAACAGCCATTTCAATTTAAATAGCACTTGGCACCCAGAACTTAAAATCTTGCCATCCATCACATCCATTAGAGTTGTAAAACACCAAGTATTTGCTTTTCACGGAATATCAGTGTAAATTCTGAAAAACAAAAGAGTATAAAAAGTGTAGTGGACATTGGGAATCAAACTCGGCAGTAAATAGCGGCGTGAGATCCACAATATTTCACAATCTGGTTTGAGTCCAGACAGCAAGTACACATAACAGAAAAATTCGCAGTAGCTGAAGAAGATGGCAGGGTCGCCCATCGAAATAATGTGCATAAAGTGGAAACAACAACTCGACATAACATCTGGGAGCAAACTAATACACAATCACGCTGAGAAAACCTGTGAGATCAGAATGTCAATAAGGGTCGCCAGACTCATCTTGATCTGCAAGAGAAGTTTGAGATGATCACTACTCCACCACTGATGGAAGAAGCCCTATAGTAATGGAATCACTCACAAAAGCTTCCAAGTTCCTAACACTGGACTCTGAGCATACGTTTTTAATAGTCAATGCACCATCTCAAACTGGTTCCTTGCTACTTCCATGAAAATCCATTAACAGAAAACCAGATAACAGTTCACAGACACATAAACAAGTGAGCCATCAAAATGAGAACATGCCAAGTTTCCACGAAGACAAATACAATTTATCTAGTTTAGCTATGCCTCACTAACCTAGTAATACATGAGAGTACGAGAGTACACTTCGAGGAAAATGCATCACTGGTCTTGGAGAAAAAAAAAATGAATCAGGAAGCTGGCTGACTAAATGAGCTTTACCAAAACTTATTGTGACCATGAATTACATTTAACAAGGAAGAAACAACACTGTTTGTTTCCTCATCTGTAGTTCTATTTAAACAGTGTTCTGGTAGCAGTTCAATTTCGCTGAGTGGGAGTACTCCGTAGTGGATTTGTATGCAAAAGTACATTTACAATTCAAGTTAGGTCTAGGTGGTAACACAGTCTAGCTCAGTATGTGATTTCAGTAGATTTCACTCGAGAATACAATTATGTTCAAGTTGCATTTAAGCATAGTGTTGGGAACTTAATGTTAGTTGGCACTATCATTACAAGTATTATATCTCATAATAAATTTAGGCACGGGAAAAGATGGAATTGCAGTCAACAGGAATTGCAATTGTCACTAACCAACTGACACTCATCCAAGAGTGGTGCCATGTTTAGTGTGGCTGGAAACTGTTTGTTAGCTGAGGGAACTATTCTGGTAGCAAGGAGGTTCAGAATTTAGTTTTATGGAGGGACAGTATCATAATGGTAGTGGATAGGTTGAGACTATTCTGGCTGTTACTTCATAATTCAGTACAGAAAAAAACCATGGACATAGGCAAAGTGGTATTTCAGATCACTGAACTGTGGGAAGCACTGCACAGCATTATTTTCAATCAGCATTATTTTCAGTTTAAAGAAAACTGGTTTGAGATTCCACACCTGCACGTAACAAGGTATTCCAGCATACAGAGTTTAGCTACAAGCCAATGTCTGAAGTGGTGGCCAGAATCTGGGGAATTCCAAACACAGAAAGGTGGGCTGCTGTTGTATGTGGGTCAGACAGGTGAGGACGCGATGCATAGGAATGATGTAGGGCTCTTACTATCTAAAAGCAGCAAGAAGAGCTTACTGGAGAGCAAACCAGCCTCAGAACGAATAATAACTGCACGCTTTAAAACAAATATGTGATATATCACTGTAATTCAATGCTATGCACCTACTGAAACAGCTAAAGGAGAATTAAAGGATGCATTTTATACAGAGCTTAACAGAGTCCTTAGACAAGCAAATTCTTGGGACATAAAAATTTTAATGGGTGACTTGAAAGCAAAATTTTGTTCATAAAATAAAGGACTTGAACATATGGGTGAGCATGGCATGAGGATCAGAAATGTAAATTGTGAACTGTTAGATATGTGTGCTGAACATGACCTAGTCACTGGAGGTACATTGTTTCCACATTGTAACTGCCATAAGGTAACTTGGGTTTCTACAGACCACATTACTGAAAATCAAATAGACCACATAGTCATAAGCCACAAGTTTTGGCACTCTCTGTTCGATATCAGAAATACACTGCTGGAAATGGAAAAAAGAACACATTGACACCGGTGTGTCAGACCCACCATACTTGCTCCGGACACTGCGAGAGGGCTGTACAAGCAATGATCACACGCACGGCACAGCAGACACACCAGGAACCGCGGTGTTGGCCGTCGAATGGCGTTAGCTGCGCAGCATTTGTGCACCGCCACCGTCAGTGTTAGCCAGTTTGCCGTGGCATACGGAGCTCCATCGCAGTCTTTAACACTGGTAGCATGCCGCGACAGCGTGGACGTGAACCGTATGTGCAGTTGACGGACTTTGAGCGAGGGCGTATAGTGGGCATGCGGGAGGCCGGGTGGACGTACCGCCGAATTGCTCAACACGTGGGGCGTGAGGTCTCCACAGTACATCGATGTTGTCGCCAGTGGTCGGCGGAAGGTGCACGTGCCCGTCGACCTGGGACCGGACGGCAGCGACGCACGGATGCACGCCAAGACCGTAGGATCCTACGCAGTGCCGTAGGGGACCGCACCGCCACTTCCCAGCAAATTAGGGACACTGTTGCTCCTGGGGTATCGGCGAGGACCATTCGCAACCGTCTCCATGAAGCTGGGCTACAGTCCCGCACACCGTTAGGCCGTCTTCCGCTCACGCCCCAATATCGTGCAGCCCGCCTCCAGTGGTGTCGCGACAGGCGTGAATGGAGGGACGAATGAAGACGTGTCGTCTTCAGCGATGAGAGTCGCTTCTGCTTTGGTGCCAATGATGGTCGTATGCGTGTTTGGCGCCGTGCAGGTGAGCGCCACAATCAGGACTGCATACGACCGAGGCACACAGGGCCAACACCCGGCATCATGGTGTGGGGAGCGATCTCCTACACTGGCCGTACACCACTGGTGATCGTCGAGGGGACACTGAATAGTGCACGGTACATCCAAACCGTCATCGAACCCATCGTTCTACCATTCCTAGACTGGCAAGGGAACTTGCTGTTCCAACAGGACAATGCACGTCCGCATGTATCCCGTGCCACCCAACGTGCTCTAGAAGGTGTAAGTCAACTACCCTGGCCAGCAAGATCTCCGGATCTGTGCCCCATTGAGCATGTTTGGGACTGGATGAAGTGTCGTCTCACGCGGTCTGCACGTCCAGCATGTACGCTGGTCCAACTGAGGCGCCAGGTGGGAATGGCATGGCAAGCCGTTCCACAGGACTACATCCAGCATCTCTACGATCGTCTCCATGGGAGAATAGCAGCCTGCATTGCTGCGAAAAGTGGATATACACTGTACTAGTGCCGACATTGTGCATGCTCTGTTGCCTGTGTCTATGTGCCTGTGGTTCTGTCAGTGTGATCATGTGATGTATCTGACCCCAGGAATGTGTCAATAAAGTTTCCCCTTCCTGGGACAATGAATTCACGGTGTTCTTATTTCAATTTCCAGGAGTGTAGAAGAGGAGCAGACGTCGGAAGTGACCACCATCTAATTTTGGCAGAATTCAGATAGAAGATAATGGCAAAATAGAACCAAGCTCAATCACAGGAGGAAGAAAATAGATGTGGCAAGGTTAAAGAACAAGAGATCAGAGAAACATTTGCTCTTGAAGTACAAAACACATTCCAGGTGCTCTCTGAAGAAAACTTTATGGAAGAGGGAATTGAAATAGGTTGGCAAAAAATCAAAGACAGTTATTTAAATGTGGAAGAAAAAATCTTAGGATTTAAGCACATCAAAGGAAGGAATAGATATCCGATGCTACATGGAATGAAATCAGCCACAGGAAAGAACTAAAACTTAAGTTAAATCTTTGTAAGAGAAGAGCGAAGTGCATAAAGAATACACGGAGGCACACAAAAAAGTGAAAATATGGCTATGTTGAGATAAACGGAAATGGATAGATGAGCAAGCAAAGTTGGCAGAAGAGATAGCAAGACAAGAAAATATGAAAGAGCTCTACAATATAGCCAAACGGTTGTCACTGAAGAACTTCATACGTGAAGGACCAGTTAAGAACAGGGATGGTGTGATACTTACAACCCAACAGGCACAGTTAAAGAGATGGGAAGAGCACTTCAAGGAACTGTTAAAATTTTGAAGACAATCAAGAGGATCAGGTAAGAGATGTTCCAGAGGAAGTCGAAGAAGATCATGATATAATTCTGCAGTGCCCCAAAATGGACAAAATTAGGATTGCTTTGAAAACTCTAAATAATGCAAAGGCTCCAGGTTTAGACAACATAGCACCGGAGCTCATAAAAGCCGTTATTGAAAGTACCGTTAAAATGCTCCATCCCTTGCTGAAGCTTATTTGGCTTGAAGGGAAATCTCCAATGGAGTGGAAAAATGATTTGGTGGTAAAGCTCCCAAAAAAGGGAAATTTGTAAGACTGCAACAAGTGGCGTGGTATTACATTGTTGTCAGTGCCCACTACAGTCCTCACCAGAATTATTTTAAACAGAATTACAGAGTCTCTTGAAAATTGACTGCATAAAGAACAGGCTGGTTTTAAGACATAGCACAGTTGTGTTGATCTTATTAACACTCTTAGGATCATTTTAGAGCAAAGCAAAGAATTCCAAGCAACCACGTACCTGGCATTCATTGATTTTCAAAAGGCCTTCGATCCTGTGAAACATAAATTGCTCTGGCAGGAGTTTTGGAAGTATGGTATACCACAGAACATCTTAAACGTCATACAATATCTATATGATGGCTACAAATGTTGTGTACTCCAGAAGTGAAATATGACAGAGCCCACAAAAGTAACAACCGGAGTCCAACAGGGTTGCATTTTATCACCAACACTTTTTCTACATGTTCTAGACTCAGTTATGAGAAGAGTCACAGCAGGCAGGAGACGAGGAATTCAATGGGGGATCCATGAATGTCTGGACGATTTGGATTTTGCAGACGATGCAGTTTTACTAGCTCAAAGGCTGACTGATATGCATGCTAAATTAACCTTGCTGAAAGACGACGCAGAGACTGCTGGCCTCAAGATAAATATTGGCGAAAAAAGAAAATGAGAGTAAATTCAGGGAACATGGAGGTGCCGCTGTTAATAGGCGAGCAGTGGGTGGAGACCGTCAACTCAGTCCTGTACCTGGGTAGTATAGTGATGGAAAATGGTGCAGCTGGAGATGACGTGAAAAACAGCATTAAAAAGACAAATGCTGTTTTCATAAAATTGTATCTAATACGGAAAAATAGAAGTATCAGGTACAAAACAAAAACCCATATTTTTAGTACAAATGTGAAGGCTGTCCTTCTGTATGCCAGTGAAAGCTGGAAAATGGATGAAGAGATAACATCCCACTTACAAAGCTTCATAAATAGATGTCTCCGATGCATCACGAATATCTGGTGGCCAGAAAAAATATGTAATGAGGAGCTCTGGCAAATAACAAACCAGATGCCTATAGAAGACCAGATACAAGAGAGAAAGTGGGGGTGGTTGGGGCACACATTGAGAAAACCAGCTGGAGCCATCGAGAAAAAAGCATTTGAATGGAATCCCCAGGGAACAAGGAAGAGAGGAAAACCTAGAGGCACATGGAAGAGGACAGTGGAAGGGGAATCAAAAAGGGATGGCAAGACCAGGGCAGAATTGAGGCAAATGGCCAACGACAGTGACAAATGGTTGAGTTCTCCTGGATGCCCTGTGACCCCATAGGGGCCAATGAAATTAAGTCAAGTAAGTTGGGGAAAAGAGAACTACCTGTATGAATATCAAGAGCTCAGATGGAAAACCAGTTCAAAGCAAAGACGGGAAAGCTGAACGGCGGAAGGAGCACGTAGAGGGTTGGTTCATTCGTTGATTCAGAGGAGGGGATCATACAGCAAGGTCATTGGTCCCATCGGATTTGGGAAGGATGTGGAAGGAAGTCGGCCATGCCCTTTCAAAGGAACCATTCCAGCATTTACTTGAAGCAATTTCGGGAAATCATAGAAAACCTTAATCAGGATGGACAGACACAGGTTTGAACCATCATCCTCCCGAATGCGAGTCCAGTGGGCTAACCCCTGCGCCACCTCACTCAGTCACATAGAGTGTCCATAAAAGGGCAGTATTATAAAATGGAAGAGAACATAGGTGACGACGAGATGGAAGATATGATACTGCGAGAAGAATTTGAAAGAGCACTGGAAGAACTAAGTCAAAACAAGGACAAGGACCGGGCAGTAAAAGACATTCCATTAGAACTACTGTGAGCCTTGGGAGAGCAGCCATGACAAAACTCTTCCATCTCATGTGCAAGATGTATGAACAGGTGATATATCCTCAGATTTCAAAAAGAATATAATAATTCCAACTCCAAAGAAATCAGGTGCTGACACGTGTGATTATTCACAAACTATCAGTTTAATAACTCATGGTTGCAAAATACTAACATGAATTCTTTACAAATGAATCGAAAAAACTGGTAGAAGCCGACCTCGGGGAAAATCAGTTTGGATATCTACCATTTTGTCATCTGTGCGACAATCTAGAGAAGGAACTACAGTGCAGTCTTCCTCTGTGAAACAGCTTTCGAAAAAGACATTTCGTATTTCGGCCTTCAGTCTGTCATCCTCTGTTTCAGTATCATTTTGGTCACAGAGTGTCTGGACATTTTGGTTTGATCCACCTACCGCTTTGACATAAGACCAATATTTCTTAGGATTTTCTGCCAAGTCAGTACATAGAACTTTACTTTCGAATTCACTGAACGCCTCTCGCATAGCCCTCCTCACACTACATTTCGCTTCTCATAATTTTTGTTTGTCTGCAAGGCTTTGGCTATGTTTATGTTTGCTGTGAAGTTCCCTTTGCTTCCGCAACAGTTTTCTAACTCGGTTGTTGTACCACGGTGGCTCTTTTCCATCCCTCACGATCTTGCTTGGCACATACTCATCTAATGCATATTGTACAATGGTTCTGAACTTTGTCCACTGATCCTCAACACTATCTGAACTTGAGACAAAACTTTTGTGTTGAGCCGTCAGGTACTCTGTAATCTGCTTTTTGTCACTTTTGCTAAACAGAAAAATCTTCCTACCTTTTTTAATATTTCTATTTACGGCTGAAATCATCGATGCAGTAACCACTTTATGATCGCTTATTCCCTGTTCTGTGTTAACTGTTTCAAATAGTTCGGGTCTGTTTGTCACCAGAAGGTCTAATATGTTATCGCCACGAGTTGGTTCTCTGTTTAACTGCTCAAGGTAATTTTCAGATAAAGCACTTTAAAAAATTTCACTGGATTATTTGTCCCTGCCACCCGTTATGAACGTTTCAGTCTCCCAGTCTATATCTGGCAAATTAAAATTTCCACCCAGAACTATAACATGGTGGGGAAATCTACTCGAAATATTTTCCAAATTATCCTTCAGGTGCTCAGCCACAACAGCTGCTGAGCCAGAGGGCCTATAGAGACATCCAATTACCATGTCTGAGCCTGCTTTAACTTTGACCTTCACCCAAATTATTTCACATTTCGGATCTCCATCAATTTCCTTCAATACTATTGCACTTCTTATTGCTATAAACACGCCTCCCCCTTCACTGTCCAGCCTGTCTCTGCGGTATACATTCCAATCTGAGTTTAGGATTTCATTACTGTTTATGTCTGGTTTCAGCCAACATTCTGTCCCTAGTACTATATGGGCATTGTGACCGTTTATTAATGAGAGCAGTTCTGGGACCCTTCTATAGACGCTCCTGCAGTTTACTATTAGCACATTAATATTGTTATTCCCTGTTGCATTTTGCCTACCTTGCCGCATCTCAGGAGGCGTCTTGTCGGGCCTAGGGAGGGAATCGTCTAACCTAAAAAACCCACATGTGCACTCCACATGTACTCCGCTACCCTTGTAGCCGCTTCCTGCGTGTAGTGCACGCCTGACCTATTCAGGGGGACCCAGCATTTCTCCACCCAATAGTGGAGGTCGAGAAATTTGCACCCCAGATCTCTGCAGAATCGTCTGAGCCTCTGGTTTAAGCCTTCTACTCGGCTCCATGGAGTCTGAAAGGGACATGGGCGTTCCAGTGTTAAGGCAAATGGGGTTGAGTTGATTGAGAAGTTCAGCCAAGAGGGTATCAACCCCATGGGGATGGTGCTCATTGAAGTCACCAAGCAGCAAAAAGGGGTGTTGGAGTTGACCAATAAGCTGGAGGAAGTCTACCCCCAATGACCGAGGTATGTAAACAGTACAACGAGAAAAGGTGTAAAATGCCGTCCCCAGAAGGAAGGCTACAATGGACTGGAAAGAAATGCAAGACATCATAGTGGTCATGAGAATGTTTTCTGGAAGCAGAGGACAAGTGGACGCTGCAATTCTAAAATAAGTCGTAATTCCTCCTTCTTGTATCTAAGGGTGCAAATGATCCATTGGAGGAGAGTCATGATGAGAAGGGGGGGCAGGAAAAAATAAAGGGGTGGCACCACGGCAGCTGCTGAGTGCCAGCCTTTGAAGACTCTCAGCTGGAGGGTGCAGAGGCTGGAGGGTCCTGCTCCATGGGATTGATAGAGGCATCGGCATTCTCCCTCTGTTAGTCTGCGGAGTCCAGGGCAGAAAAACGGTTGACACCGTGCATTGGCAACACTGAGGTTGGCCAGGTGAGGATATAGACGATGACATCACTGAAGAGGATCTCCAAGTTAGTGAAGGAGAAGACCGTTTGCCTTTGTTTGATTTCTTGGAACATTTGATGTTGGCAGATGATGATTCAGATGTTTGTTGGCTGGAGGGACGTAAAAAGTCTCTGCAGGAGTATTCCTCTGTCCTTTCCAGCCTGCTGGTTGTGTAGCAGGTGATTTCTCCACATGAGACAAAAATTTTAGTAGCTTGTTGCAAAGCTGGAGGAGGAGGAGGAGGAGGAGGAGGAGGAGACAGTGATACTACCGTGACATTGGGCATGAATTTGTGGTCGCACGTCTGCGTGGCCATGTCCTTGATGAAGCACGATGTAGCAAGAAGAGTACTGTAAGTGCCAAATGTAAAACGAAGGGTTTCAGACTAACCAACCACTTACAAGCAACAGAGTGACGCACTTTTTCCTTTACCCAGATCTCCTGAACGACCCACTCATCAAGACACTTGGAACAATCTCGGGAGGAGGCTGCATGGTCACTACTGCAATTGATACTGCAGGGAGGAGGAGGCAGGCATTCGCCTCTGTGAGCATCCCTACCACAGGTTACATGTTTGGCCAGGTGTTGACAGGAAATTCGAGTGTGGTTGTAATGATACCACTGATAGCAGCACATTGGGTTCAGAATGTATGGTTGGACTATGATAACTTCATAGCCTGCTTTGATCTTGGAGGGAAGGCCTACTCTATCAAATGTGAGAAAAAGAATTTGTGTGGGCACTAACGAGGCATCTACCTTTTCCATCACCCGATGGACTGCAATTACGTCCTGATCAGAGCGGTCAGTTTGAATTTCTGCCTCAGTCAGACCACTGGGCACCCTAGTAATTAACACCACGCGAAGAATTCAGCAATTGGTGGGCCTCAACATGAACAGGACTGCCATGGAGGAGTGAAGCTGCAAGCAGTTGTTGTGTTTGAGAATCACAAGTAGTCTCCAAAAGCAAAGACCACTGCATAAACGAGAGCAGGATTTCACAGTGCTGGCCATTGCATCAACACTTTACTATATAATAAACAGATTAACTGTAACAACGGACTGATCGTCTTCAGTATGCGAAAGCACAAGGAATAGAGTTGCAGCCTCATTCCATTTACATTGAGTAGATGTAGACTGAGAATGAGATGTTTGGCTCATTGCGAGAAAATCCCATGACTGCCAGCGTCTCTGATGGTGCGCTCCTTCCAACTGGGAACCCCTCCTCAGAGGGGGCGCACCCGCCTTAGGTGATTGTTCACACCTCAGGTCACACCTCCCAAACACCTGACAAAAGGACCAATTGACAATTTGGGAAGGTAACAGCTCAGGCAATTACCACTCAGTGAGCCTGGCCAGTACTACGGTGTACGTTCGAACACTACATGTCAACAAGGGACTAGGAATTACACGTTACCCAGTCAACTGTTATGCGTCGGATACATGGGCAGACCTTCAGGAGTGCACAGTGTCTAACACCGATGCAGAAGGAGGATAGAAGAAGGGAAGCAAAGAAGGCAAACAGGAACGAAAAAAAAAGACTGAAGGGCCTGTTCTGATGTCTGGCTACTGAAAATACACAACACATTCCTAAAAACATCCCAGACATGTTCCCCAAGGGAGGGGAAAAAGAATAGCAAGAAGATAGACATGCAGCACAGAAAGGAAAAGATGCTGCAAAAGCTGGGGTCCCGTGGTAGCTACACAGGAACTCACCAAAGAATGGTGAGTCCCCAGGGGGGAGGGGGAGGGGGGGCAACCATATGTAAATAACACCATGTGAAAAACTCAGCGTACAATGGGCCTCAACAGGAACAGGATAACTGTGGAGGAGCGAAGCTGTTACCAGTTCTTGGGCTCGAAAATCACAATTGGTCTCCAGAACCAAAGTTCCATTATGTAAGCAAGAGTAGATTTCACAAGGCCTGCAACTGCATCAACACCTTTCTGAATAATAAACGGATTAACTGTAGCAAAAGACTGATATTCTTCAGTGCGTGATGACCTTCTTCAGTACATGACACTACGAGAACTTAATTGCAACTGGGAGGGTTATTGAGTCTTTAGCCTCATTCTGTTTACATTTAGTAGACATAGACTGTGATGAAGATGACTGGCTCATTGCAAAAAAATTTCCTACGATTGCCAGCATCTCCGATGGCACACTCCTTCTAACTGGAGACCCCTTAGGTGATTGTTCACACTCAAGCCATACCTCCCGAACTCCAGACAGAGGGACCAATCAGCAATTGGGAAGATAACAGCTCAGGCAATCACTCCTCCATGGGTTTGGCCTGTACCGGAGGGTACATGTGAGCCCTACATGTTGACCTAGGGTTGGGAATAATGTGTTACACAGTCACCTGTTACATGTCAAATGCATGGGCCAACCTTCAGAAGTACACCGGGAGGAAGAAGAATCAAAGAGAGACCTAAAATGCCAAAGTGGAGGAAGGGGAAGAGATGGAGAACAAAGAAATACGGAAAAATAAGATGAGGGACTGTTCCAATGCCAGACTACCAAAGCTTTAGACCACATTCCCAAAAATACCCAAGACATGTATCCCTAGAGATGGGAGAAAGAACGGCAGGAGGATAGACATGCAGCATGGTGACAGAAGAGATGCTGCAAAGGCTAGGGCCCCATGATAGCCAAGCACGAACTCACCAAAGAGTAGTTGAGCCCCCTGTGGGTTGTTAGGTTGAGAAGGATCAGGCAAAGCAAATGTGGGAGAAAGTGTTGATGTTCTGGAGAAATCTGGATATTGTGTCCTCACCCCAGTCCAGTTCCTGAAGATATCATCAATGAATTTGAACCAGATAAAGGATTTGGGATTCTGGGTGGTTGGGAAGGAATCCTCTTCATGGCCCATGGGAAGGTTGACATAGGATGGGGTCCTTCAGGTGCCCATTGCTGTACCACATATTTTTTCATAAGCAATACCTTCAAAGGAGAAGTTTGAAGATAAGGACATAGTTACACTGTTCAGGAAGGAGGAGGAGATTGTATGTTTGGAGTCAGCCTGGTGCTGGGGAAACTAATGTTCAATTCCAGCAAAGCCATGGGCAAAGGGGATGTTGTTAGTAAAAAGTTATGTTCCCAATGATTAAGGAAAGTCTCAGCAATAATGTCAGACTAGGTAATAGTCCCCATTAACAGTTGTAGGATAACATCAGTTCTGTAAGTTCCGTAATTCAACTATTTCTCCTGTAGTCATTTTTTATTTTGTATAAAGTTATTCATAATTATTTATAACGTCTCACAGATAGGCATGTTAATTTATAAATTGACAACATCTAGGGATGCAAAGATGTAATCAGCTGGCATAACTATATCATTAACTTCATCTGCAAACTCATATGTATTTTGTGAACTACACTGCTCATAAAATGTTCATAGCATTTTTAACCTTTGTGCTAGCATGGCATTTTATGCCTTTTACACACCCATTGGTCTACACTTTTAATATTTTAATTTAAAAAATTTTTACTCCATACCTAATTTATCCTTTCCCAATCCCTCTCATTCCATGTTATAATTTTACTATTTTATGCCTTTTACAGTTTACACACCCACTGTTTTACACTTTTAATATTTTAATGAGAATGTTTATATCATCATACTTTTTAAAATTTTATTGTAAGAGTTTCTTGTTAAACTCTTGACATTCCTGCTTTCTTTCCCCTCTCCCTATCACCCTCACTTCATACCCCCCTCCCCCCCCCCCCCATTCCCTCCCCCTCTTCCTCTCTCCCCTACCTCAACCTGATACCAATTTAAAACACGTAGAACACAGACCACAGTTACAAAATACAGTACTCTGATATGAGGCTCCAACACAGACACAAAGGGTTGCTGACACAACCATGTAAGTAAATTCAACATTCATTTACAATGATTTTCTATTTACTGTAAAAAATAAACAATACATCCTTAGTTTTGCTTTGTTTTAGACCTGAAGATGACCCAGAGAAATCAAAACATACTAAAAATGTGAACTGAGACTGAAGAATAAATGACTTACTGTAAAAAATAAACAATACATCCTTAGTTTTGCTTTGTTTTAGACCTGAAGATGACCCAGAGAAATCAAAACATACTAAAAATGTGAATTGAGACTGAAGAATAAATGACGATTGATTGAAAAATGAAATCATTCTATGTGACGGTTTCAGTTTAGATGTACGATTTGACAAAGTTTGATGTTATCCAGTTACTGATTGATGCATACGTTTACAGACAATATTTATTAATTGTTCAGCTAATTCAATCTTTAGAAGGTGAAACCTCTTTAAACTAAAGCCAACAAATACAATTTCAGTCACTGTTTCCATGTTGTTCTCTGCCAGAGGAAATCTACAACCCTTTCTCTTTTTTTTTTTTTTTTTTGTTACCCTTTTCACTACGTCCTGAATGTCTGTTATTTCTCTTTTGGTTTCACTTATTTTCCAATCTTTCTTAGTGAGACCTGAAACCTAAGTGTGACCTTTCCATAGCTCTCTGAGCTATTAAAAGGCTTTCTTTAGAAAAATACATCTGAAATCCAAGTTGCACAGCCATGTGTTAGTAAGAGAAGAACACACTGTTCAAAAACAACCATTTTTAATTTTGCTATTATACTAGATTTAAAAACAGTTGTGTTTCCTCCATAACCCTTCCAGCCTAACATGATTCAGATGGAAATTTTGTGTTTTAAGTTTCCTTGGTTATCAGTTAGCAATCCCATATAAACATATGCATTAGCAGTTTTAGATAGTTGTTCAATATTATTTGTCTTTCAGTGACCCATTTGTTGTGGGCAGTATTATCTTTGCACAGATTTATCTCAGGCCCACTTTTATAGATGATCGCAATTTTATTACATTGTTGGCTAGGATTACTATATTATCTGCAAATATCAAGTTAGTGAGTCTTTTCCCATTTATTCTCACTTCCAGATAATTTTGGATGTAGCCATCTCAAGGACTCCTATAAATATTAGTTTGATGCATAAGTTCGTAGTGTTTTTGTATTGCATGTTGGTGTTCCAGTTGCTACAGTTTATTTATCAATTTTCATTTTTTATTTCTAGTTCATTGTTGCTATTTGAGTTTACATAGTGTCATTTGGAGATGGTGAGTGAGCTGTGGATGTTACAAAATGGAGTGCCAAGTGGAGAAATTGGAACATTTCCGACATATTCTTCTGTTCCGAGTTCAGTAGAGGGCTGGAAGTAGCAGAGGCAGCCGAAACGTGTGTCATGTATGGGGATAATGCCAATAGACAGAACACAGCAAGCAAGCGGTTCTCTCTCTTTGAGGAATGTTGTCTTGACATTAATTACTCTCCATATACAGGAAGACCTTTGGGGTTTGATGAAGATCATTTCAATGCTTTAATTTACAGTGATCCATGTCAGTGTACTCACAAACTGGCAAATGTGATGAACTGTGATCATTCCACAGTCGTGTGACATTTGCATGAAATGGGGAAGGTTCAAAAATCACATGTATAGGTACCGCATGCTCTAAGCCAAAATCACAAAAATCAGTGGGTGGCCATATGTGCATCTCTGCTTGCTCATTAACAACAATGACCATTCCTACCCTATATCATTACTGGTGATGAGAAATGGTATCTTTATGCAACCATAAGGAAAAGAAAGGACTGCCTGAGCCCAAGCAAAACAGCAACTCCCTGTACAAAGACCTGCACGCCTCCACAAAAGATAATGTTATGCATCTGGTGGAACACTGACGGTAGGGTGCAATACAAATTGCTTTTCCAAGGTGTAGCCATCACTTCTGACATTTACTGTCAACACCTGAGACCTCTTGCAGGTGTAATTGTATTAGTGCCACTTAAAGTTCACGTCACGACCAGATGTATTGAAAATTTCCTCACCCAGTAGATAGTGCGCAGTGTTCCCGACCTACCTTGCTTTGCTTATTCAATATTGTCTTCCCGGTAGCTGCGTCCATCTCACCTAAATCACACTGAAATTAAGAAGCCAGGATCCTAGATTTCCAAAATCAAAAGTCAAGACCGTATTCATTGTTGAACATTTATGACAACCACAGTGCGATTTATTTGTTGTCACACACACACACACACACACACACACACACACACACACAATATTCATGTGACCAGGCCTCTTACACTTAATCGTCACATTAAGTAGGTCAAAAACTTCCAGTCTTTAACAATGTTCACAATTACACTTTTTTGGTACCGACCGGAAAAATTAACCGACTTGCCGCACTTTTGCTTCATGAGAATCTGACCGAGAACTAACTGAGAACTGGACCAGCTCGGACCTTATATACGTAGACGGGTGCTTGAATATTTGACTATTTCTGTTAATATATTATAGTTTATAATTTCCCAGGGTTAAAATGATCCTTTCTAATTGGTTTTGAAGTTAACTATTGGGCTTTATTACTTAAATAACATGAGTGAGCTGTATCAATTTAAATATGCGGAACTAACTTATGCATCTGCAGTGGGAATTCCTGACTTATCATGCCAGCCATCTTGAACAATAATTTTTACTTATTCAAATTTACTTAATTCTTAATTAATGCACTTACAAAGTTGAGACTGGAGTCATTTTACGTAGAAAAATAAAGGTAGCAAAAGTATCAAAACAGGTCTCGGAATTATTTAGTAGTTTGGTCACAATTGGCACTGAAAGTCATACAGGCTACAGATTTCAAGTCTTAATATCTATTTAACTAATAGACTTTAGGTTAATTTAAACACTTTGCTGGAATCAGTAAAATTTAGGCTTTCTTTTGGATAAAGTCTTATAGCTGAATTCGATCTATTAGCTCACTCGAATTTTACTTAATATGTATTGCACAATATACGTCATTGTTCATAACTTTCAATAGGATGCATTTCCAATAAAACTAATTAGCTCATTACTTTCACAATAGACATTACAATGTACTGAAATAATAGATTTTACTAGGGGAATTTTATTTAAACTATTTCTGAATTCTGTACTATGAGGCTGAAGGCCACAGAATCTGTAGTCGGAATCCGAGTAGTGAAAATGAAAAAAAAAAAAATAAATAAAAGTTCATTGCTTAACTAAGTTACTGAAGGAGTGTAAAACCAAAACAGGATAGCAGTGGGCAACCCTGCTTCGTTACACACTGACAGAAGAGTGCATGAAGTAATGCTACTCCATGGCAACGCCCGCCTGCATTCTCCAAGACTGCCAAAAAACACTATACAATCAAACAATGGAAAATTCAGAATGGAATGTAACAATAACACGAAAAGGAAAGTTGCCACTCACCATATAGCAGAGATGCTAAGTAACAGATAGGCACAAGAAAAAGACTGTCACAAATAAAGCTTTTGGCCTGTAAGGTCTTTATCAGCCCTCATTCCACCACGCACACAGTCTTTTCACTTCTCTCCTTTTCCGATAACTCCCCCCCCCCCCCCCCCCCCCAATCTCCCCACCTCTGCCCTGCCCTCCCAACTGCACATAGCTGCCATACCCTTTCTCCACCTCGTCCTTGCGTGATCCCCAGCAGCACTGCACTGTCCACCACCCCTACCCTACTATCCCTCCTCCTCCCTGCCCCAGCCTCCTCCTCCTCCTTACCTCCACCTGAAACTGTATGTATATATGTGTCTGCTTGTGTCTGTATATGTGCGGTTGGGTGTGTGTGTGTGTGTGTGTGTGTGTGTGTGTGTGTGTGTGTGTGTACCTGTCCCTTTTTCCCCTAAGGTAAGTCTTTCCGCTCCCAGGATTGGAATGACTCCTTACCCTCTCCCTTAAAACCCACATCCTTTCGCCTTTCCCTCTCCTTCCCTCTTTCCTGATGAAGCAACCGTGGGGTGCGAAAGCTTGAATTTTGTGTGTGAGATTGTGTTAGGGTAGGGGCGGTGGACAGTGCAGTGCTGCTAGGGAGCACACAAGGACAAGGTGGAGAAAGGGTATGGCAGCTATGTGCAGTTGGGAGGATAAACAATGGGCAGGGCAGATTCGGGGGGAGGGTGGGGGGGGGAGGGAGTTATCGGAAAAGGAGAGAAGTAAAAAGACTGTGTGTGATGGTGGAATGAGGGCTGTGTAGTGCTGGAATCGGAACAGGGAGGCTGGATGGGTGAGGACGACGACTAACACTATACAGGAGTTGGGCTGGAAAGTAATTCTGCACCCATGCACCCATCTTAGTCACCTGATCTTGCACCCTCAGATTTTCACTTTTTCCATTCTCTACCGAACAAACTTCAACGAATTTCCTTTCTGATGAAAATGCGGTCCGAATATGGCCCAACAAGTTCTCCACATCTAAATCACATGTTCTACAGTCACGAAATCAAAAAGTTGCTCCAACAATTGCAGACTGTTGTAAATAGTGAAGGAGAAAATATTATTGATGACTAAAGTCTCCGTTATGTGTATCTGTTGTGTTTATTGATCTTATGGAAAAATGCTACGAACTTACGCACCAACGCAATAGTTTCACGTTTATAGAGGTCACCCTGCTTTACTCCTCTACCCATGGAAAATTCTCTCATGTACTTTCCTACGTTGACAGCAGCTATCAAGGTACCGCAGATGTTGAATAATATATTTCTGTGCCTTGTTTCCACATTGTCTTCATTCAGTGCCCTTGCAATCACACGGTAGCTGGCAGAATCAAAAGCGGTTTCAAAAATCTATAAAAGCTATGGACGATGACATTTCATATTCACTGGCTCGACTAATTACTTCACACAAGATTGTCAATTGTGATATAGCCACTGCAGCATCCAGCTTGTTCTCTGAGATGCGCAGTTTCCACAACAGTTTTGATGTGATTTGTCAACATTTTTGTGAAAATTTTGTACATACAGTGAGTATTATCTTTGCTTTGTTGCAGATGGCAACAAGGTACAAACAGTAAAGATTTTAGCCAAATGATTTTCTGTTTCTTCACAGTAAGCTTAAGTATTTCAGTCATACAGATCTTAATACTTCCTGCTTTTCCATCCTGCATTTCAACTGCAGCTTTTCTTATTTATTTTGTGAGGATTTCTGGAATATCATCATTTTCATTTACATATGGTGTTAACAGAGGTTCACACGTTTTTTCACATAGTTTGTTGTAGTTTCATAGCTATAGAATTTTCTTCTTTACCTGATGGAAGGAGTGTATAGAGGGTCTCTACAAGGGCGATGTACTTGAGGACAATATTATGGAAATGGAAGAGGATGTAGATGAAATGGGAGATACGACACTGTGTGAAGAGTTTGACAGAGCACTGAAAGACCTGAGTCGAAACAAGGCCCCGGGAGTAGACAACATTCCATTAGAACTACTGATGGCCTTGGGGGAGCCAGTCCTGACAAAACTCTACCATCTGGCGAGCAAGATGTATGAGACAGGCGAAATACCCTCAGACACCAAGAAGAATATAATAATTCCAATCCCAAAGAAAGCAGGTGTTGACAGATGTGAAAATTACCGAACTATCAGTTTAATAAGTCACAGCTGCAAAATACTAACGCGAATTTTTGACAGACGAATAGAAAAACTGGTAGAAGCCGACCTCGGGGAAGATCAGTTTGGAGTCCGTAGAAATATTGGAACATGTGAGGTGATGCTGACCTTACGACTTATCTTAGAAGAAAGATTAAGGAAAGGCAAAACTACATTTCTAGCATTTGTAGACTTAGAGAAAGCGTTTGACAATGTTGACTGGAATACGTTCTTTCAAATTCTGAAGGTGGCAGGGGTAAAATACAGGGAGCGACAGGCTATTTACAATTTGTACAGAAACCAGATGGCAGTTGTAAGAGTCGAGGGACATGAAAGGGAAGCAGTGGTTGGGAAGGGATTGAGACAGGGTTGTAGCCTATCCCCAATGTTATTCAATCTTTATATTGAGCAAGCAGTGAAGGAAACAAAAGAAAAATTCGGAGTAGGTATTAAAATCCATGGGGAAGTAATAAAAACTTTGAGGTTCGCCGATGACATTGTAATTCTGTCAGAGACAGCAAAGGACTTGGAAGATGAACATCAACAAAAGCAAAACGAGGATAATGGAATGTAGTCAAATTAAGTCGGGTGATACTGAGGGAATTAGATTAGGAAAGGAGACAGTTAAAGTAGTAAAGGAGTTTTGCTATTTGGGGACAAAATAACAGACGATGGTCGAAGTAGAGAGGATATAAAATGTAGACTGGCAATGGCAAGGAAAGCGTTTCTGAAGAAGAGAAATTTGTTAACACCCAGTATTGATTTAAGTGTTAGGAAGTCGTTTCTGAAAGTATTTGTATGAAGTGTAGCCATGTATGGAAGTGAAACATGGACGATAAATAGTTTAGAGAACAAGAGAATAGAAGCTTTCGAAATGTGGTGCTACAGAAGAATGCTGAAGATTAGATGGGTAGATCACATAACTAATGAGGAGGTATTGAATAGAATTGGGGAGAAGAGGAGTTTGTGGCACAACTTGACTAGAAGAAGGGATCGGTTGGTAGGACATGTTCTGAGGCATCAAGGGGATCACCAATTTAGTACTGGAGGGCAGCGTGGAGGGTAAAAATCGTAGAGGGAGACCAAGAGATGAATACACTAAGCAGATTCAGAAGGATGTAGGCTGTAGTAGGTACTGGGAGATGAAGAAGCTTGCACAGGATAGAATAGCATGGAGAGCTGCATCAAACCAGTCTCAGGACTGAAGACCACAACAACAACAACAACAACAACAACCATGGGGTCCCATTAAATTCTCATATCCTATTCTGTTTGTCCCTATCTGTGCATTTAGGTCTTCTATAATGATCACTCTCTATTTACTAATGACTTTTTCTAAATCTTCAAGAATCTGGTTCTTATCCTCTTGACAACATCCAGTCTGAGGTGCATACATCTGTACTAAAGTTATTTTTTCTCTCCCTGAATGTGCGAGTCATCTTCATTATTCTCTCAGTTAAGTACTGAATGTCAGTGATTCCTTCTAGATCTTTATTCATGGTGAAACTGACACCATTCTTAGCCCCAATCCATATTCACCTACTACGTTTCCTTCTCTCCCTTTTCCTACTACTGAATTCCAGTCACACATCACTATTAAATTTTCATCTCCCTTCACTACCTGAATAATTTCTTTTATCTCATCATACATGTCATCAATTTCATCATCATCTGCAGAGCTAGTTGGTACATAAACTTGTACTACTGTAGTAGGCGTGGGCTTCGTGTCTATCTTGGCCACAATAACGCGTTCACTATGCTGTTTGTAGTAGCTTACCTGCACTCCTATACCCCATGGATATGGTAGAAGAAATATAGAAGGTGAGCATCTTCTTGACTTCTGTATGAGGAATGGGTTGGTGGTGAAAAACAGTTGTTTTAAGAAGAGACAGAGCCATAAGATAACACGATACAGTTGCGATGGATCACAAAAGACCGTAATCGATTATGTCATCATGGATGAAGAGAGGAGTAGAATGGCAACTGATGTCAGAGTAATCCCTAGCGAGAGCCTTGACAGTGATCACCATCTATTAGCAGCAGACCTGAGAAACTTCAATGTGCCGAAAATACAGAACAAGAAAATGCCAAAAATCAAAGTATGGGAACTCCAGAAAACAGAGAAGAGAGCTGAATATCAGAACCAGATAAAATCCCTGTTATCAAGAGATGAAAGGAAAATTGGAGAGGCAGAATGGACCAGACTAAGGTACACATTGGAAAAGAAAGCCACCGAAGTTTGTGGAAAGACAAATATGATGACAAGAGAGAAGGTAACACCTTGGTGGAATGAAAGTGAGAGAGCAGTAATCAAGGAAAGAAATCTCTTCATTAAAGAGAGGGATCGGGAGAAAAATAAACCAGAACTTATTGGAGATGAGGCAGAAGAAAAGACCAGGGCATAGAAGATATTCACTCAGAAATTGGAGGAGGACAGTAGAGGTATTAAGAAACTGTTGTATCAGGTTATCAGAGGTAAAAGGAATCCAATGAATACCATAAAAGCACTAGAAGATGAAAATGTAAATTTGGTTACGACAGAAAGTGACATGAGAGAAGTCCTGAAAAACCATTTTGACCACCTATTAAATAGATCAGTCGAAGAACCATATACAGAACAGGAAATCCACACTTACAATGAGGAAACTCCCATCACCAGAACAGAAACAGAGGCAGCCTTAAAATCTATGCCTAAAGGAAACTCTTCATGTGCAGATGAAGTGAACACAGACACGATAAAGGCAGCAGGTATACAAGGCATACAATGGCCGAACTGAGCACTCAATGCCATACGGGCAGATAACAAAATACCTGCAGATTGGAGCAGGGGTGTAATAATTCCCCTGTTTAAGAAAGGTAGCAGGTGGAAACCCACCAACTATAGAGGAATAACCCTATTGTCTCATGGGCTGAAAATACTTGAGAATATCACAGAAAAGAGACTGGGAACTATCATAGAACCACAGCTGGAAGAGGAATAATATGGCTTAAGAAGTAACGAATCAACAAGAGATCTAATTTTTAGCACCCGCGTGTTGATGGAAAAGTATTGGGAGAAAGGCAAGAACCTGGTCATTGTATTCCTGGTTACAGAAAAAGCCTATGATAGTGTTATGAGAGATAAGATCGGGGAATACCTGAGGAAAGAGGATGTGCCTGAAGGACTAATAAGAAAAATTCAGATGTTGTACAAAGACTGTACTACCTGTGTACAAATTGGGGAAGGATGATCATCATGGTTCGAGACCAAGAGTGGAGTTCAGCAAGGAAGTGCACTGTCCCCACCATTATTCATTACTGTTATGGATACTAGAATGCAGAATGTCATGGAGAAGTCAGGTGATCTGAATGCATTTGCCTTTGCTGATGACTTCATGATATCGGGTGAAACTGAATAAGAAGTACAGATCAGACTCAATGAATGGAAATCTCAATTCCAGAAATATAACCTCAACATCAGCAAGACCAAGACAGTGGTGATGGCAATCAACAGAGATGGACAACCAGCAAGTGTAAAGCTAGGAGACCACCAACTGGAGTGTGTGGACAGTTCTCCTTCCCTCAGAAGTGTAATCTCCAGTGATAACTTGACAGAAATGAAATCACCAACACAGTGCAAAAAGGATCTGGATTCTACCAACAAGTAGGATAACTTTTATGGGATGACTTGATTCCAAAACCGACAAACTGACTAAGTTTAATAGCTATTTCATACCAATATTGACCACTTATGTATATGACATTTAATCCCCTCTGGACTGGATTCATGCACAAATTTGGTTGGAAAGTGTATCATAAAGCCATTGTGTCCTCTCCTGAAGCAAAGTTGTCCAGAACTGTTTTTAATGTTTCTCGACAGCGTGAATACTGACAATGAGGTGAAATTGACATCTGAGCTGGTCCCACATGATGTATAGGGGACAGATATAGGGGAATTTTTGGCCACAGGACTGCCTCAACATTATGCAGACAGTTCAGAGTGACACATCTTGTGTGGATAAGCATGATGGCATCACAAAGCTGTCAAATGAGAACGCAGAATGTCCGTGACACACGATTGTGGTTTCAAAATTCTCTCACTCACACCAGCCATGATGAAGTCGTACTGAAAGCCTCCCTACACTATGTGGCCAGGAGTAACACCCCTTTGACGGCAGTCATTTAGGGTACTGCATAACAGCAATTACAGCAATTCATTAATGAACACAATGCAACACCTTTCATCAGCAGTTCATGCTTCTCAGTCATGACACCATTAAATTAATATCCACTGTTGTATCAGCAGAGTAATGTACAGGATGATTATAATTAAAGTTAAACTTTCACAACGTTGTAGAGACAACACCACTGCTCAGAATGATGCCTAATTGTAATGTAATATTATCAGAGAAAGGGGAAAATATATGGCAGAAGAAGAAAAACAGTGTGAAAATTGATGAATAGTTGGCGCTGTATGTGTCAAAATGCGTAAATGAAAACACCTGTCATGCACATCAGCCATTGAAGTTGGTATAAACACGCCGAGTACACAGCTTTTCCTCCTTTCACATCTGCAATGTTCGCCATGACTGTCTCAATGCAGGATCACGCTCTGCTTGTAAAGCTATATTACAAGAATGATGACTGTGCACATGTTGCTCTGCAGAAGTTCCAGACACTGAAGGGTCTGAAAAAGGCGTTGGTCCAATGACTGCCATGGGTTTGGAGAAAATGATTCGGGAATTCGAAAAGACAGGTTCTTTTGGTGTGCAACCTGGTCAAGGGAGGAAACTAATTGATTCAACATCAGTGAAAGCAATGGCCACAGCAATGCAGGAGGAGACAAGTGGTGGTGTGCAAACGTCTAGTGCATGGAGAATTGCCTGAAAATTGGACATACCCATAAGCACGATGCATAAAATCCAACGAAACATCCTTCTTTGCTATCCATTCAAAATTACCCATGTGCACGAGTTGCTTCCTGTTGACCTGTTAGCAAGAGAGACCTTTGCTTTAGAATTTCTTGCTCGTGTGGAAGTGGACAATGATTGGCCATGGAAGACTGACGAAGCCCACTTCCATTTGACAGTATATGTCAATACACAGAATTGTCGAATTTGGGCAATGGAAAATCCATACGCAAATCAACCAGTATCACTTCATCCTGAAAAGGTCACTCTGTGGTGCGGGTTTATGGCATCATTATCATAGGGCCATATTTTTTCGATGAGACAGGTGCTTCCAGTCCAGTTACCTGTACCGTCACTGGTAAGCATTATGAAGTGTCTTTTGTGCAACCATGTCATTCCACCTCTCCAATAGCATGGATGTGTGGATGGTATCATTTTCATGCAAGATGGCGCACCTCTGCACATTGCAAATCCAGCTAAGCAGCTGCTAAACGCCATTTCAGAAATGCTAGAATTATCAGTCACCATTTCCCTACAGCCTGGTCATCCCGATCACCTGACCTTAATCCGTGTGACTTCCGGCTGTGGAGCTATCTGAAAGATGTTGTGTTCAGTGTTCTGACTGCAAAATTAGCTGCATTGAAGGCACGCATTGCGTAACACATTCTGAATGTGAGCCTGGAAACACTTCAATCAGCTGTGGGACATTCTGTTTCTCGATTTCAACTTGTTGCAGAAAACAGTGGACAGCATACTGAATATGTTCTGCGCCAGTCACACAGAAATTAATAATCAGATTTGATTTTGACTGATGCTTTTTATGCAGTCTTTAGCCTGAGGACAATTAAAAATTGATTTTTCCCATTCAATGTGATATGACCTTCCCATGGTGGATGGGCTTACGTAATTAACAATATCACACCTGTGCACCCATGCACACTGAGTAGCACAGTTTGTTTAACGTCAAATGTTCACCTTAGGCATTGATGTATGATTCATTTGTCATTTGTAGTTGATCGCTATTAAATTATGATGCTTACAGTGCCTTCTATTGCTACATTTTGTAGCTATTTATTTTTCTAGTGCCGTAAGTTTTCCCCCTTCTCCAATAATATTCCGTTGCAATTTGACATCATTCTGACCAGTGGTGTTATTTCTACAGTGGTCTGGATGTTTTTACAAAGGATAGTACAAGTATTGTGTGGATCTGCAATTTTATTTACATATAGAGTGTCACATCAAATGAGGAATGACACATCTTCAAGATGGCATCGAAATCACAGAACTTCGCGGGACAAAGTGTTTCCATAGACAAGAATACAGAAGTTCCTAGCACTGCCGCCCTACTTTTAAGAAATGTCAAGTCCTCAGAGACCATATAATTTTGACATCAGTTGTGATATTGATTCAGACAAATGAAACGTTAATGAAATGTCATTCATTCTATGTGAAAGTTTTGAACGGGATGTATTCACAAAACAATACTGAGAAAATTTAGATAACTGGCATCTGAATTTGACTGCAAAATGAGTTTCTGCCACCAACATACTTTTTGCCTCAGGATCACGAAGAACATACAAGAAATTCAGGCTTGTTCAGAAGCATACAGTCATTTTCCCCTCACTCTATTTCTAAGTAGATCAGGAACGGAAATGACTAACAGTGGTACAAGGTACTCTCTGAAATGCCCTATACAATGGTTTTCGGAGTATGTATATAGATGTAAATTTGACAGAAGTTTGATGTTATCCAGTTACTCATGTAAACATTTATGGACAATGTGCAGGTTACAATTACGAGTTCTCTTCGTATATTACTTAACAACAGTTAAGGCATTATTAATGAGTTCTGTTCCAGTAATACCCATGCAGCCAGTGCAAGAGTCTGACACAGCATTTCAAGAGGCCATGGTCTAACAACATAAAAGGAGAACAGATGAACCAGTCTTATACAGCACAATGTCCAAACAGGTAAAACACAAACCTCTTCATTAATACAATGGTCACTTTGTTATGTTTTAACTGTCAAATACACATTATTTTTTGCAAAATTATTTAAGTAACACTCCCACACTTTTAAACATTGTGGTATCTGCACTGCAGTTATGGTATAAATGCAGCATCTTTGCAATATGCATTTGAATTTTCAATGTGACACGGAAAACATTGGTATCCTCCTGAAATCAGGGACTGAACTCTCCAAATGCATTTTGAAGCAGTAAAAGAAAATCCATGACTAGGGTTTATCATTCAACTGAGAAAGAGGTCAGTATAAAGGCCACAATTTCATATTATATAAGGGTGGGGAAGAAGGAAAATCTATATCTGGGTATTTCAACCCTGCTCCTCCTACACGTACATCCAGTGGCTCAAGTACCTCATTTGGCTGATCACATAACACTGTTATTGTACTTTTAGACAATAATCACCAGTATGGTTAATTATCACACCTGTAATTCAGCTGGGATAGCACAATGGAAGCCTCCTGCCAATCCAGAGACCTTTGGTAAGCATCCAGTGCCTTTTCCATTTTCTTGCTACGTTCATACATTATTCCTGCATCATGAAATTTATGCTCTGCTATGAGATAGTCAGCATAGGCCTCAGCTACTTTGCAGTAAAGATCATTAGACTTATTAAAAAGCTGTAGGGCCTGTGAATAGAAAAATACAAATGCTATAACACACAAACTTTGCATAGAATACAATATCAAGAATAAGAGCAAAGGAATAATGCCAGTGGAGGCTATTCTTGGAAAACTTGGGTAAGAAGGCAAAAGGGCATGACCAGAAAAAAAAAAAAAGAAAAAAACATTTTGGAAAAATGATAGGAAGATGCCCTTGCAATTTATTACAAGTAGTTGATATCACAATGTAATGTTCAGAAACTCAATTAACTTCATAATATACTGCAAGTATTCTGCCATTCTGAACATCGTTTCAACTAGGAATCAGTTGCTTTTAAAGCTCATGATTGCAATTCATAAATCAAACATTTGTGCAGTTTGGAAATCACACTGTTACTATTATAAATTTCAGTGGGATTGTTTGCAGTTATGGCTCGTGCAAAATTTTACCAGTATACTATGAAGCCTTTTGACTTACAGGAGTAGTAATCATAACTAAATTAAATACATCAATTTTATATGTATAAATTGGATTGTTTAAAAATATTTAAATTTTACAATACCAAGGAAAATAATCAAGTTCTGAAAATGTACGTAACTGGATGGATAAAAAATCTACTCACTAAGCAGCAGCAGGAGAACACACATATACACAGGGTTACAGTTACAGTTTGAAAGATTTTGGAGCCTCTGGCTCCTTCTTCTGGCAGAAGTGTTGAAGGGTAAGAAAGAGGGGTCAAGGAAAATGACAGGTGCAGTTTAGGAAAAGGGACAGAGTTGGGAAATGTTGCTCAGGACCCCAGATCAAGAGAGATTTACTGGACAGGATGAGAACGAGAGACTGATTCTTGGGAACGGCAAATGACGAGATTTGACAACCTGAGA
The DNA here is from genome assembly GCF_023864345.2 of Schistocerca serialis cubense. NCBI lineage: Eukaryota > Metazoa > Arthropoda > Insecta > Orthoptera > Acrididae > Schistocerca > Schistocerca serialis. The sequence goes on from NC_064644.1 coordinate 93,373,012, forward strand.
GATTAAAGATTGTGGATGATAGGGAAATACAAAAAACAGAGATAACTGCCAAAACATTGTCCACCAGTTGCCAAGAGCAAAAAGCTAAGTCCATTTTATGTGATACAGGTGGGAGGGTGAGAAAAATAGATGGGTCAGAAAATGGAAGATGTAGAAAATTAAAAGGGGATGGACAAATGAATAGTTACTGTGAAGAAATACAGAGATCGTAGAAATTAACATAAATTAAGGGCAGGTAGAAGGCAAGAACAAAGGACAAGTTGTACTGCCTGATGGACTAGTGGATTTCTTAGGTATTGGTGTCTGAGAGAAGAATCCAGATGGCATGTGTGGTAAGAACAGGCACTGAGATAACAACTGGCATGTTTTAGAGCATGCTCTGCAACAGGATCTTGTGTGTTCCAGTTAACCCTTTGCCTATCCCATTACATGCTAACTGATAACTTAGCGGTAGTCATGCCTATGTAAAATTCTGAACAATGTTCACATAACAGGTGGTATATGATGTGTTGTTTCACAGATGGCTCTCCCATGGCTCGTGTATGGGATGTTAGGAGCATGTGTATGACAAGGCAAGTGTTATAGCGGGAATGGTCACAGGGTAGGAGCTAGACCAGAGAGATGGGTGCAGAAGGAGCATAGGGTCTGACAAGGATATTGCGTAGATTGAGAGGGCGATAAAAAGCTATTCTAGGTGTAGTGGCCAAAATCGTAGGTAGAATGGACTTCACTTCAGGGCATGATTTTAGGAAGTCATAGCCTGGTCAAAATAGCTGATTTACACATTCAAGACCATGATAATACTGATTGACAAGTAGTGTACTCCAAAGTTGTTTCTTGGACGGATCAGCAGAATGAGGATTGGATATGATGGACCGGGAAAACTGCTTTTAGAATTAGGCTGGTGGAATAATTATGTCCAGTGGATGCCGGAGTGAGAAAGGTGGTGCATTGCTGTAAAGAGTCTGCATCTGAACAAATATGTTTGCCTTGAATGCTGAGTCTATGGGGGAGGGTACATTTGACATTGAAAGGATCACAACTGTCAAAATGTAAGTACGTACTGTTGTATGTTAGTGGGTTTAATGTGAACAGAAGGGTGCAACTGACCTTCAGTGAGGATGAGATCAACATCAAGCAAAGTGGCATGGGATTCAGAATAGATTCATGTGAAATGTATTTGGGAGAATGTATTTAGAGATTCCAGGAATTTTAACAGATCAGGCTGATCATGAATCCATATGGCAAAGATGTCATCAATGTACCATAAACAAACCAGGGGCCAAAGTCTCATGGATCTGAGGAAAGCGGGGGTCACTTGGAGGCGACATTCCTGGGATCTGTAAGCCTTTGGCCCCTGGTTAAGATACATTGACGTATCTTTTCCATATGGACTTATGATCAGGCTGACCTGATAAAATTCCTAGAATCTCTGAATACATTCTCCCAATTAAATTTCACATAGTGCTGTTCCAAATCCCATGCCACTTTGTTTGATGTTGATCTCATCTCATCGAAGGTCAGTTACATGCTTCTGTTCACATTAAACCTACTAAAAAATAACACTATTTACATTTTTTACAGTTACCATCCTTTCCATGTCGAAACGTTCCCTCCCATACAACCTCGGCATTTGAGGCACACTTATTTGTTCAGACGCAGACTCTTTACAGCAATACAACACCTTTCTCAACTCAGCACTCGCAGGACATAATTATCCCAACTACCAGCCTAGTTCGAAAGCAGATTTCCCAGGTCATCACAGCGAATCCTGGTACTGCTGATCCGTCCAAAAAACAACTCTGGAGTAAACTACTTGTCAATCAGTATTATTCTGGTCTTGAATGTATTTCATCAGCTACTTCGACAAGGCTATGACTTTCTAAAATCATGCCCTGAAATGAGGCCCATTCTACCCATGATTTTGCCCACCACACCTAGAATAGCTTTTTGTCACCCTCTCAAAGCTACACAATATCCTTGTCAGACCCTATGTTCCTTCCGCACCCATCTCTCTACTCTATGTCTCCTACCCTGCGTCCAGCTGTGCTGTATGACTTACCTTACAGTATGAACCCTCCTACCACCACCTATACCTGCCCTGATAGCAAAACATATACTATCAAAGGGAAAGCCACCTGTGAAACAAAACATCATATTACACCATCATGACTACCACTAAGTTATCAGTTAGGATGAATGGGCATAGGCAGAGGTTTATACTGGCAACACACAAAATCCTGTTGCAGAACATGCTCTAAAACAAGACAGTCGTGACCTCGGTGCCTGTTTCACCGCACCTGCCACCTGGTATCTTCTACCAGATGCCAGTTTCTAAGATCTCTGCAGGTAGGAACAGGAAATACAACATGTCCCTGGTTCTCGCCTTTAATTTACATTAATTTATTCAATCTAGTATTTTTTCACAGTAACTATTCATTTCTCCACTCCTTTTAGTTTTTTTACGTCTTTCATTTTCTGATACATCTATTTTTCAGCCCCTCCCATCTCTATCATATACAATGGACTTAGCTATTTGCTCTTAGTAACTGGTGGATGATGTTTTGGCAGCAATCACTGTCTTTTGTATTACCCCGTCTTCCAGTCTTCAAGCTCTCAGGTTGTCAAATCTCATCCTTTGCTATCCCCAAGAATCAATCTTTCATTCTCATCCTATCCGGTAAATCTCTCTCGATCTGGGATCCTGGACAACATTTCCCAACTCTTCCCGTTTTCCTAAACCACACAAGTCATTTTCCTTGACACCCTCTTCCTTCCCCTTCAACCCTTCTGCCAGAAGAAGAGGCCACACTGGCCCCAAAAGCTTGCAAAATGTTTGAATCAAACCAGAGCTGATGAACTGGCAGTCAGTGTGCTTAACCATTCGGTCATGGCACTATAACATCAACTGATCCTAAAAAATTCCTCACACTGTAGGTGCTATAAGCAACACAGAACTTAGAGCCAGAAGGGATGACAACACATCAGAGCATGCACAGTTGAAAACAGACAGTTATTTCTCTTCTCTGAGTTGATCATAGTGTTGTTGACCATCATTTCAGCACTCAATACTGGTTTCTAGTTATTGCAGAGAGATCGTAACAAAACGTGTTTTCATTTGTTTTGTTTGCACACTAGCATATATTTGAAGAGAAGTGGTATAATTTTATTGTGATTTCTGGCTTAAATTTGAACAGAAATGTCAGAATTTTAGTGCAAATTCTGGCTCACATTAAAAGAGAAATGGGATAATTTGAGTGCAGTATTTACAGTGTGCTGTAGCACATTAGCACATGATAACTGGCTGTCTCTGGCTGTTTGAAAAATTTCCATTTCTTACCTTCCCTTTCACCCAAGATTCACTGAGAACTGAAAATTCCAAAATAGTAGTAGTTGTGCACTGAGCTACAGAACTGCCTACTGTTTTGGTCTTAATTGAAAAACACTGGAAGTATCTTAAGTAATTACTCATTTTATGCACTTTATTCACTCAACATACACATTTTGATGATCCAAGATATTACTTCCTAACAATGCCATGAAATACACACATTATAGCAGAAGCTCACCAGCCATTTTCTTTTTAATAGCACAATGTTCATGTCACATTATTCATACATGCCACATAACATTACACTATTCACTGCATATGACATGGTCGGTACTCAGCCAAGAACACTGCTAGATTACTGTGTCGGATCTCGACTCCCGCTGACAGCAATTAAAAAGTTCATGTTTTCATTTATATTATTAAGAAAATTAAAATTAAGAAAACCTCCCTTAAATACAAGGTATGGGAAATCTAAAACCGCAATTATGCTCGGAAAACTTTGGGCTACAACATTATTGAAACAAATTTTAGAAATACGGCATGGTATGAGAACAACTAATGCCCCAAAACCTGATCTTATTTAAATACTAACTTTCGAGAATAATTCTGGGATAAACTAAATAATCTCTCAGCATCAGCAAAAATCTGGCTACAAATCTGGTTAGCTAGCTGTTTCTGAAGATTAAATTCTGACTTAAAGATTCCTGCACAGTGATGAGCTTGTATAATCTCCAAATTATGACACCTATGGAACTAATTAATTTTACACTAAAGCAATAGCATTGTGATGTTTAGGATTAAAAACTTTGTGAGTAAGTAATAATAATCTACAATACTTCAAGAAATGAAAATACTGAAAACATGTACACATATTGTACAATTACAAGTTTGTAGTTATGAGAAAGAAAAAGATTGAGGGGTGTTTATAACATGTTCGATTGTTTCAAATATGGTATACTGGTTGTTTTTTCTCACACTAAGATCACCCTGTTGTGCTTTCAAGTCCACCATGATATTAGTTACATACATTGTAGTTATGAAAGTATTTACAGTCACAGCATTTGCAAAAATAAGGGAAGATCATGTGAAATCCATAACTGCACCATCAAACATTCTAAATGAGACATAAATCTATTTTCATACAGCGGCATCTAAATAAAAAGAGAAGAAAACAAGCATTATGAACACTGCATGTATGTCAAAAATAAAAAACGAATGCCACAAAAGGGCTCTGTGAGTACATCAGTCAAATTTATCAAATGAGAGAATTTCTCCTTACCTCAGAATACATTTTGTGTGTCTTTATTAGTTCTAAGCACTCATCAAAATGCTCTGGACATTTTGAAATATGAGATAGTGCTGATTTGTACCGTTTTAAATATTTGTCAATGGTATACTTTTGGTAATTCGGTTCCAATCTGTCAAAAAAGTATAACCTTTCAGCATGGAATAAAACGGCAATAACATAAAACTCAATACAGTATATTGTCATGCCATACCTGCGTAACTCATTCAGGAATGGGAGGTATTCCTTAGGGTCTTTTGTTGACTTTGATGCAACTAAGGTTACTAGGTCAAAGTCATAAAGACCAAGTGCAATGTTGTACATCTCATTTACATCGACCATATAAAATAAATATTTAAGAGCTTCATCAACAGATATGTGCTTAGAAGCCTTAGCTTCTTTCAGTGCACATGCCAGATCATCTTTATTGTTTTTACGCACATAACTTGTCAGGACGGGGAAAAGATAAAGTGAAGCATCATCACGCTTCTGGATAGCCTCACGTATCTTGTCACAAACCAGATTAACCTTGAGAGGAAGAAAAAAGAGAGAACATTATAAGGCATTAATAAGAACAAATTCAGTTCTCATTATCTTGCATTAAGGCATGAACACATAAATGAAAACTATACATCTTAAGCAGTGAGTTATCTCTTCCTCCCGTTTCATTACTGGCAGCACTAGTCCCCCCTCCCCCCTCCCATTGTCATTACCATCACTATCGCTGTCATCACATTGTATCTGTAGAAGTTAATACAGCCAACTCAAACAATACTCTCATCTACTTATATTCTCAATTAATGTACACATCATTTAAGTCAGATGCATGTACTAGTAGAATTGAGACACTGCCATCTTAATGCAACAGGCAAACATTTTACACTGTAATCAAAGTAATTGTGATATGTGTAACAAAATACCATGCAGATAGCTGGTGATTTTTATTTCCTTCTATTTTTCCCATAACAATTTAATTTACACAAATCCAACATGGGACTACTGTTCAAGAAATATTTTTTATATAGTTCTAATTCATCTTTTTGTAAACAGAAGAAAAACTTAAATTATAAGCCAATAAATCAGAAATAACTGAAGAATTGATATACACTCACTGAAGAAAGCACTGTTTGACTAAAGCTTTCAGAATTATTTTAATATTTCTTTCTTTTTCCTCATTCTTTTTCTTCTTTTAGTGTCTAATGTTTTACAGCTGTTCGTAAGCATCATAGCTATATCACTTCTGTTTGAAAAAGTTCTTCACTTGTGTGCAAAGTCCACATCCGTAAGTTACCGAGCCAAGGTGTTCTTCCTCTTCCTCACCCTCACCCTCTTTTACCAGGTATTTTCATTTACAGAAGGTTCTATTCTCATTCCTCATTACATAGCCAAGATACTGTATTTTTCTGTGTTCAGAAATATCGTCAGCAATTTTATCTGCCCATGGCATTCTTAGCAGCCACGTCTCAAATATCTCAATTCATTTGCCCATAATCTCAGTCAAAATCCATGTCTGTTCCACAGAAAAGGATGGGAAATGTGTAGCAACATAGGCATCTTAATTTTGTTTTGATTAAGAGGTGATGTCTCTTGAATGCATTACTCATTTTACAAAGTGTTCTCTGGCTTTCTCAATACAGACTACTGTAATTTATCACAAGTTATTAGAATGGCTGTTAATGTTAGTTCCAAGATACGTGTATTTGTTAGCTTGTAACAGGAGTTCATCATTACTGTTTAGATTATAGTCAGGTAGGTCTCTTCATTTCCATGAAATATGTGTTTATCACCTCTGTTACAGTTGCCTGTTATTCAGTGACTGGTGTGGGCACAATACATCTGTTTTGAATATTGGTGGCAACAGCTCTACCACTTATTGTGACTGAAGAACAGTATGCACAAAATTAAAAACAAACTTACTGTGAAAGTAATTTTTCATATTGACATCCTTGAATAACATTCTCTTCTTTTCTTGCTGTGTTAGGTGTATATGATAAATTTAGCTGTTGATGCCTTTCTCCACCAGCACTGTCAGTAGCTGACAACCATAACTGATGTTATAGCGATATTTTACAATCAACAGTTTGCCAAAATATGTAGTGGTGATTTAATGCAGAGATCAGAAACTTCTTCATGTGTGTCCTTACTGCCCCTTTTGTGATATTTCTGTTCTGTGATAGATTATAACTGAACCAAAATTTTACTCTGTAGTGCATAGTAACTTCAAACTTTTAAGAACCACTATATGTGACATAATTTTGTGTTACAAACAATTTCTTTATTACAAGCCACATCATTTTCAATGCCATACAGTTCTCAGTTATAACCTGTTAACATCTCAGTTGTTTCAACTTCTGGAATTACTTGCTGCTATTATGTGGATTGTGTTCCACATCTACATGGATACTCTGCAAATCACACTTACGTGCCTGGCACGGGGTATATCAAATCACCTTCACAGTTCTCTATTGTTCCAATCTCGTCTAGCACGCGGAAAGAACAAACACGTGTATCTTTCCGTATGAGCTCTGATGTGTTGTATATGATTGTTAAGTATGGAGCTGTTGCATCAGCATACTCTGAAAGGAATCTAATTGGTATACAGTCTGGACCAGATGACTTGCTTTTATTAAGTGATTTAATTTGCTTCACTACTCTTAGGATATTTACTTCTATGTTACTCAAGTTGGCAGCTGTTCTTGATTCGAATTCTGGGATATTTACTTTGTCTTCTTTTGTGAAGACATTTCGGAAAGCTGTGTTTAGTAATTCTGCTTTGGCAGCACTGTCTTCGATAGTATCTCCATTGCTATCGCACAGATAAGGCACTGATTGTGTCTTGCCATTGGCATACTTGACATATGCCAAGAATCTCTTTGGCTTTTCTGCCAGGTTTCAAGGCAAAGTTTCATTGTGGAAACTATTATAAGCATCTTATGGACTAAGAAATAACAGTCTTCCTGGCATTCCACTTGTAACACACCGATATTTAATTAATTTTGCACTAAAACAAGATTCTGTGTACTATAGATCTATAGGATATTGGTCTCACTTTGAAACCCATAGTGATTCTTTAAAGGAGTACAAATCTGGATGGGGTGGGGACTATATTTATGTCCCCCATATGTTCTGCAGCTATCAACTGCTTCTGGTGTGAAGTACAACAGATAACAACAACACTACTGTTTAGATTGTATGCGAGTATGTATTTTTCCATCACTTTTCCACAGTAGAACATCCACTGTTGGCCATAGTGTGGGACAAGATTATATATATTCTCTCTGTAAAAACATGTCAGCTCTGATAATAACCAGCTGGTGCCAGTCTATATCCCATTGTAACTGTCATGAAAATGCACAGGAGGAAATAAGGCTGAAATAAAGAAAGACTGGTAGCTAGGTTAAGGCTAAAGAGAAAATTGTTTTGTTTTGTTATAGGGTGCAAAAACAACTGGAGTCACACATGCCCATGTCAGAACTATAGAACACAAAGGCAAAAAAGGAGTTAAAAATGACTTCACATTAAGTCCAATCAACAGAAGGAAAGACAGCTAAAAACAGGGACTTGGAGAAGAGTCCATAAAATACACTGAATGGCATATAAAATAGAGAAATGGAGGTCCTGAACTAAAGATTAAATGTCCTTCATCATATTGCTACGACGGGCAAAAAGTAAAACGCGGTCAACAGCCTGCACGTTGTTCACCAACAAGGCCAGTAACCACATTATCAAACCTAAATGAGAATGTAAGTAGTTACAAAACGGTCCTTCCATAAGGAAATGAACTGTCAAAGGTTGAGGGCAATGGGCACAAAGTGGTGTGGGAGCACCACTTAACAAATGACGACAGCTAAAAAGACAGTGCACAATATGCAACCAAGCGAATACGATCTCCTCGAAGCAAGAGGGCTGAGAGGAGTCCTCCAAGCCGCTGGGAAAAGTTTAATTCTCAGGAGCTCGTTCCCATGACGGGAGGAGGGGTGGTGATGCCAAAGTGACATCACTTGCTGACAGAAGACAACACAAAGATCATTGGAGGGAATGGAAGAACTAGCAGGCCGAAAGACAAGGACTGCAGCCTTAGCAGCAGCATCAGTGGCCTTGTTCTCCATCAGACCAATGTGACCACCAGGGACCCACATAAACATCACAGTGGCTCAATCAAGAGTGAGTAAGTAACAGATTTCCTGGACCCGTTGCACTAAGGAATGGATGGTGTGCAGCAAACAGAGGCTCTGAAGGGCACTGAGAATCTGAGCAGATGACTAAATTGAAAAGCCAGACTGATACAGGACAAAGATTTCTGCTGTAAATATTGAGCAGCATTCCGGAAGCCAATGACGAAAAATTTACAGGTCAGTGACGAAGGCACACCTGATACCATGGTCAGTCCAAGAGCCATCAGTGTACACAACAGCACTATTGTGAAGTTCTTTGGGAAGGTCGATAAACTTATGAAGATAGGGCGAGGCTGGAGTAGGTCCTTAGGAAGCGAATGAAGGCCATGGTGTACATGCACCACCGCACAAAGCCAAGGTTGTGAAGGGTTCATATCCACCAGGAAAGTGGCAGGTAATATGAAGTTAAGCTGCCGGAGCAAGAGGCGAAACCAAAATCCAGGAGGTAACAGAGAAGAGGGACGCGTTCCAAACTGGAGATCAAAGAAGTCATCAAAGGAGGAGGCACAGGATGGGTGGGTGGGCATGGCAGACAAACAGCATGCATATCTGCCGGAGGAGAAAATCTTGGCAGTATGATATTGGTAGTTCAGCAGCTTCTGCATACAGACTCTCAACCGGGCTAGTGTAAAAGGTGCCAGTAGCCAGACGGATGTCATGATGGTGGGTAGTACTGAGACAGCGTAAGCGAGATGGACACGCAGATGCATAAACAAAACACACAGTCTAGTGAGACCAGTACAAATGGAGGAGGGTGGCCCGATCTGCTCCCAACATGTAGAGAGTATGGAGGATACCATTTCTCCAACACTTGTCATAGGCTTTGTCCAAATCAAAAACACGCCCACAGTTTTATGTTTCCGCAGAAAACTGTTCATGAAATGGTTGAAAAAGGGACGAGATGGTCAACTACAGAACAGCATGCAGGAAATCCACATTGTGCAGCTGAGGATACATAGGACATTGAGGGACCGCGTACAGCGGGCAGCCAGGTAAGACACATGGAGGACCAACAAACTTTCCTATCAAGCATGAACTCCAGGAATTTCATAGTTTCAACAAATGGGAGAGCAACACGCCCAAGATGTAAAGAGAGTGGAAGAAACTAACTGCACCAGAAATTCATACAAAGAGTTTTGTTAGTGGAAAAGTGAAAACCACTGCTGATGCTCCATGAGTAAAGCGGACTCCAAAGACATGCGAGAGCTCAAAGCAGTCGTGAGGACGCAATTTAGTTTCTGGACACAGCAAACAAGCGAATGCTGCAATTCCAAGACCGGCACTGAGTCCTCTTTGTTGGCTCTAAGGCATCAAGCATTCCAATGGAGGAGAGCCATGACGAGGAAAAGGGAGGTGGGAAAAAATGAAGTGGAATCACCTCAGCTGCTACCGACTGCCAGTCTTTGAAGACATATTGTTACAGGGTGCAGAGGTTGGAGCACACTGCTCCATAAGATCTACAGAGGCATCAGCAGTCTCCCTCTGTCAGTCTGTGGAGTACAGGGCAGAAAAATAGTTGGCGGTGTGCACCAGCGACACAGAGGTCGACTGGGTGAGGGTATCATGTGGCGACACCGTCGAAGAGGATCTCCAAGTTGGCAAAGGAGAAGACATTTTGCTTTTGTTTGATTTCTTGGAGCCTTTCTGGTTGGCATAGGAAGACTCGGATATTTGTTGGCTGCAGGGACATAAGGAGTCTTCGGAAGAATATTTCTTCGGAAGAATATTTCTTCGGAAGAATATTTCTTCTGTCCTTTCTGGTCTGCCAGTTGTGTAGCAGATGACTCCACCATTTGAGGTGAAAATTTAGTGGCTTGTGCACAGCTGGAGGAGGAGACAGGGATGCTACTGTAACACTCGATGATTTCACAACCACAATGCTGAATCTGTGGCCATATGTCTACATAGCCATGTTGTTCGTGGAGTGAGATGTAGCAAGAACAGTACTGTAAGTGAAAAATGGTACAACACAGGGTTTCCGACTAGCCAACAACTTGAGAGGGGCCGGGTAAGGCACTTTTTCCTTCAACCGTGATGGCCCACAAATCAAGATACACAGGACAATCTTGGGAGGAGGCTGCATGGTCGCCATTGCAATTGATACAGCAGGGAGAAGGAGGAAGACAATCATCCCCATCAACATCCCTACCACAGGTTACACATCTGGGTGGGTGTCACTAGGAGATTCGAGTGTGGCTGTAACGATGAAACTGGTAGCAGTCCATCAGGTTCAGAATGTACGGCCGAAATGTGATAACGTCGCAGTCTGCTTTGATCTTTGACAGAAGCATCACTCTATCAAAACTGAGGAAAAGAGCATGTGTAGGCACTAATGATGCATCCATCTTTTTCATCACTCTATGGACTGCAATGACACCCTGATCAGAGAGGTATGTTTGGATTTCTGTCTCGGTCAGACCATCTAGCAGCCTAGTGTAGATAACACCACAGGAATAGGTCAGCATTTGATGGGCCTCAACATAAACAGGATAGCCATGGAAGAGCAAAGGTGCAAGCAGTTGTGCTTGAGAATCAGAAGAAGTCTCCAAAAGAAAAGTGACAGTGCACAAACGAGAGCAGGATTTCACAGGGCCAGCAATTGCATCAGCATCTTTCTGAATAATAAACAGATTTACCATAGCAAAGGACTGACCATATTCAGTATGTGAAACCACAAGCAACCATTGTGCAGCTGGGAGGATCTTTGAAGCATGAGCTTCATCCCGTTTAAATTTAGTAGACATTGACTCTGAAGATGATGATTGGGCTCATTGCAAGAAAATCCCCCATGATTGCCAGCATCTCCGATGGCACGCTCCTTCCAACTGCCCCCCCTCAGAGGGAGGTACCTGCCTTCAGTGATTATTCACACCTCAGGTCACACCTCCCGAACACCTGACAGAGGGACCAATTGGCAATTTGAGAAGCTAGCAGCTCAGGAAATCATCCCTCCCTGGGCCTAGCCTGTACCAGGGGTATGTGCGAACCCTACTTGTCAACCCGGGGTGGGGAATTATGCATTATCCAATCACCTGTTATCACCTGTTACACACTGAGACATGTGTTCCAGCCTTCAGGAGCACACAGGGAGGAAGGAAAAGAAAGAGTAACCTCAAACGCCAAAGCAGAGTAAGGATAGGAGAAGGGGAATGATGAAAGGAAAAAGGAATGAAAAACAATGGAGAGACTGTTCTGATGTCAGCTACTGAAAATGCAGAACACATTCCCAAAAACATCCCAGACATGTTCCCCATGGGAGGAGAAAAAGAACAGCAAGACGATAGACATGCAGCACAGAAGGGAAAAGATGCTGCAAAGGCTGGGGCCCCGTGGTATCGTAGCACGAATCCGCCAAAGAGCGGTAAGCCCCCTGCAGCAGAAATAGAGATGATGAGGAAATTGCCCTGGGGAATAAACTTCACTAACAAGAATCTTTGCCTGTACCAGAATCACGTGGACACTATCCTCCATGCAACAAAGTGTTGCTCCCGAGTAATTCTTCATGAAGATGATTAGCGCCTCCACTCCACTGACAAACATTCTATTCTGGTGTAAATGCTACTGCCATATCCCTCCACTAGTTACTACGTAACTCAGGAAGTCATCACTACTCCATGTCAGAAAGACCACCACAGCATATCAGCATTTCAGTTTGTGTACTCTTCATTAATGCCCATCACTGAACGTAAATATTTCTTCACTTCTGTATGACAGCCACGATTTTATAAAACGAAACACTAGTATTTCCATTATAACATGCTTGTTCTATCTAATCACTAAATCAAGTATTTCTACTGAGTTATTTTTAATAGTTGTCTTCTCCATTCTTCATCAGGAATGTGCACACTCATCCTACAAACCACTGATACATTTATTATTCTTTCTCCATAGACCTCGGACTGGTTCTTCAAGTTATCCCCTGCACATTAAAAAAATGACTCCAGACCAAATCTCACAATGGTCATTTTGATTCCAGTTATGTTTATAAATGTCCATCATCACTTCTACACAGTTGACAGTCAAATGTAAGTGGTACACATTCCCTGTAAAAACAACAATTACTGCTGGCTACCTACACTGAATTATAGCAGCTCTCAGTGTTGTCAAGATTCACCAATGGAATACACTTTCTGGAAAATTTGTCATTACTGCTATAACAGCTGGTAGGAAATTACCTTGTTAATAGGCCACCTACTGATCCTAATGCTACAACATACTGGCCAAGATGCCCATTACTCATTCAAACACATTGAACAGATAATAAAAAATTGTTATATTTCTTAACTCCCTTAAAGTCACTGCATTTATCTATGTTGAATAACACACCATAAAGCACTATGATTACTCACTGGTGGCAAACTACACTTTCTGAAAACATTCCACTTTCTTCTGTGATCGTTTGAATTTACACAGGTGGGACAGTTCAATTGACAAGTTTTACATGAGGCAAACTGTGTGATTATATTTCAACTACACAATAATGTAAAAAAGTTGAGGAATGCTGGTGACTAATAGAGCACTAACACAGTGAGCATGAACAGCTATGACTGCATTAAGAATAAAAATGGCTGGTAGTTTGTTTATTGCTGTTGTCCGAAGGTCTGCAGTAGAAGTTACATAACCTGATAAAATACATGAATGAATTAATGAAAAATGAATAAATAACATTGAAACTGATGAACATCTTTACATTGTCCCAGAAAATTGACTGAATAATATTTTGGATATAAAGCCACAGAAACTCCAGTCTCTCCCACTATTTTGTCTCATATCACAGCTGAATTCAATCCATGTGGATTCAAAAATTAGGACATATAGTTACATTTCTTAATGTCTCACATGCATTTTCAAATGTGGGTTGACATTTATTTTCCTCTTCGCTGATGCCAGAACAAGAAAATACGCATGCAAACTTACAATTAGTTTCAATGAAACTAACCTTATCATCAAACACCTTTCTTGTGCTTCCTCCACTATATGAAGCTGCATACATTGTTTGCACTACATCCTCACTGGACAATTCAGAGAGGAATAATGATAACCACGAGGGATTGTGCAAATCCTCCACAAAATTGTCAATGTTGGATAAAAATCTCTCTGGATCATGGTCAAACAAAAGATTCAGATTTATTCGCTGCTTACGAAACAGTTCAAATGCAGAACTGTAGTTAGCAGCATTCAAGTACCGAGCTGCAACATCTAACACTAATGTTCGTGGTGTAACCGTCTCCAAATTTCCACGTGGCATCTGCAGAACAACACGAGTATCAACAGCCACCACAATTCGTGAACCTCTTTCCACACGTCTGCCACCCTTTTCATGCTGAGCACGCAGTAAACAGTCAAAATTTTCCAGTTTAACACAACACAATGTATGTTGTGATGTAACCATTAGAAGAAATTTTGGTAACACAAAAACAGATGTGATACCACTAGAGACAAGTGCTGGATCACGATCTGCTGAAAAAGAAAAGTTCCATTTAAAATGTAAATAAATTTAAACTTTTACAAACTGATACATAATTTACAACTGCACTCTTGAATATTTCAGGAATAAGGGGACTCTTTTCTCCATAAATTGTAAGATCCTATTAGTTCAATAAATACATATCCTTATCATGAGATTATGAAATTTATCCATTTTTATCCTCCCCTTTTTGTCAGTTGCAGCAACCTAAAAAACCTTCTGGTATGTACTTCAGACAGGATTTGGGATTCTCTCTCTATGAATTCTATGAGAGAAGTCAGAAAATATCAGCAGTACAGAAAATGTTTACTGTTTACATGGCAATTTTAGTATATGTTGAAAAATTTAACTGTAACTGGAGAAGTTGTAAGGTGATACATGCAGATGATCTCCAAAACAGCAAAAGAAAGAATTATGCACATAAATCACTAGACTCCTTTAAGTCACACTAAATTTAGCTAAATCCAATTGTTTTTGTCACAAAGTGCGCCAAAAGAGAGCTCTACTGAGGCTGCAAATAATCTGTCTTCTAGAGCTCTACTGAGAAAGGAACAAAGTGATAGGAAGAATTAGCACAGAGATACTTTGGTAAGGAAGAAGAGAGCAAAATACTGAGTACAGGAGAAGCTAAACAATGAACATCAAAACATAATCTTAAAATTGTCAAGATGTTAACACTTAGTCTGTGACACATGGCAGTCACACTGTTCTTCGTATGTTGCTACTAATAATACACTTAAATACTATGTTAGTGGAGTGTCCCCTCCCCCTTCATGAAAAAAGTATGCTCTTCACAAACTAAACTCATATTCAGTCCCACCACCAAGGAAGAAATATGAGTTCAGTTCCTATATGAAGAATCAGAGAACATGTAATGCATACTGATTAGTAGCAAGTCCACCAGAACTGTATGTGATGAAATAACTATTTCACCATTCACCACCATTCTTTTTGTAACTCAAAATATAAAATGAGTCTTGAGTTCTGACAGCTTCCAGTAGTGCTGTCCTTCAATTCAAAATGTTTTCCCCCTGTGCTACCAGGCAACATCTAAACCTACTAAAAATGTGAAAAAAGAAAGTATTTGCATGCATCCAAACATTATTCGAATGACGGCAAAATAACATGAATCAATCTTGCCCAAACCACATTTTTTTTTCAGTAAGTACACTGTAGGTAGCAAACGCCTATCATAAAATGATAGCATTCATATATTTGGTGATTAATAAAACACAGTTTTTTGAGTTTTATTTAGGAATAAATTGTGCTTTCTTCCTCCATCACTCTCACTTCCATAAAACTAATATGAGTTACCACCCTCCTCCTCCACCACCATCACCACTACACCCTCCCCTTAGCTCATAACCTGGGTACACAGCTGTCTAACATAACACAGAGATCTTAACAATGTGTGTGGATCACTCACCTTCACTAGTCACATACAAATTACCACGGTTCGTGAGTCCCAGAGCGCATTCCGTGTCACCAACAGTGCACGTCAGCATCACAGTGCAGGGCTCTGGCATTGCTCTCCCAAATTGTTCCGTTTTATTCTCGGATGGTAGATATTTTAACATTTGCCCATCAGACAGTTGAATTAATGCAGCTGAACTTGTACATAATTTAGTAAGGGATACAATGCTTCCAGGTATATTCAATGTTTTCCTGCAACATTCAGAAGACACACCCAAACTTGGACAAAATTTCTATGGGTCTTTTGACATGAAAGAAGATTATACAGAATGGAATCTACCCCAATTACACAAATTATGAAGTTATGTACCTATTACGACACAGTTTATAATACCTCATTAAATGAAAAGAGGACTACATCACTATTATTTCCTCAGATAGACAAAGAACTAGAAATTTAGGAAATACGGAAGCGTCCGATCCCACCCGTCTGCTTTGACCCATGATGTCACAAATATGGCGGAAACGACCATAAACCACGATTCCAATATGGCACATATAAAGTCATTACATACACATTATGAGGACGAAAATACATCGAAAAACAAACACACACACTTTCGACAAAAAGCCTATGACACTAACGGGACAAGAGCGGGAAATGGAGTGTTTTTGGGTGGGGGGCAAACTAAATATAAACAAATTTAGACACCCACCCCCATACAAAAACACACAAAAAGACGAAAAAAACCGACATCACAAAACTCCCCAAACACCACTAAACACAATATCATCTGGACACTTCCCTTGACCTATATAGTTCAACAGCAGCTCCCGATCCCATAAATTAGGGTCAAACACTTCTCTTGGCCTATATAGCGCAAAAACATCTCCCAATACCAATATACACAGCCACACATTGGGATCGAACACTTCCCTTGACCTGCGCACTGTTAATTTTATCCGTCATATCCATTCCTGAACAAAAACAACAAACGATTAATTTTACTAAAATTACCACACGATGTACAGCGAACAACACTAAATTAACCTTCACACAAAACCGTTAACTCACTGAAATGAATTCCACTACAAACACAGCCGACACTAACAATTCTGGATAATGAGCAAATGCAAACTGAGCCCATCACACCACACAAACGAAAACCCTGAACATACCACAACACGACGACATCTAGAAACACGCCACACTCACAAACCAAACTCCGCGCCGTCATGACGTCACACACGACAACACCCTTACATCACGGGTCAAAGCCGATGTGTGGGATCGGACGCTTCTGTCGACCCGAAATTTATAGTACGTGGAGGATCAAGAAGCCAATAATTTAAATTAGTGTCATACCCTACTCTCCATTCCAGTCCATAAACATTGTCTTAAAACAAAGAATGTGGTAACAGTAATCAAATACACACTGGTTTCATGATATTAGGGAAAAATTGCAAAAAGGAGATAACTTGGGAAAACTTGAAGCAATGAACAAAAAACTTGTTAACAGTTGCTTGTGAGATTCTTGCAATCACTCTATGAGACTGGACTTATATTTCATGTTTAATCAGTTTAAAATGTGAGCTCTATCTAAAGTTACTGCACCCACAACACATATAAAGAAGTAATGGTAACAACTCACTGAATAATAAAACATTCTGAGTTGTCAGAAGGCTCACAAACAAGACCGAAAACTTTGGTAGCTTTCCGATGAATCCTTGTGTGAAGAAAGAAGGGAGATTAGTGTTTAATGTCCAATCATCAACAATGTAATTTTAGATGGAGTACAAGCTTGGATTAAGAATATCAGTTACACCCTTGCAAATGGATCATATGGGCATTTGCATCAAGTTATTTGGGGGAAATTATGAAAAACTCAAATCCAGATGGCCAGAAGGGGATCTGAACCATTGTCCTCCTGAATACGAGTCCAGTGTGCTAACCACTGTTCCACCTCACTTGGCCCTTTTTTGAACTAGGGTACACGTACAAATAGTGATTTTTTTTCCCCAATAAGTAACCCTGTCATCATCCTGAAGGTTCACTTAAAACATTGCAATGGTTTACGAATTATGATCTTATATGGGGTGGTATGCCCTTGCCTTCCTCTGCTCTTTGAACTGACTTACCTAGCATGTTATGAGACCTACAGTCTAACATGGATTCTTAACAATGGAGCAAATTTGCATTTCTCATATTAACAAATCACCGCCAGAGATGAAAGAAGCAGTAAGTGTCAGAAAAATATTTTTGTACTAACTGGGTTCAAACATGATACCAGTGAATCTGTAGTCTGGCACTGACTTGCTGAATTTGTTCCTTTCCACATGTTTTTAAACAGCAATTAACAAATATGGTAATCGTCAAAATTCAATAGGGGAGCGGGAGAACCCAAAAAACAAAAATACAGAAACCCGTGCAGTCCAGTCTGCAAGTCATATGTATATGGCAGACAGCTGTATAAAAGGGTAGTTCATGTTGTAAGAGTGAAAGACAACAGATGTCATAGCCAACCTACTCCAATTCTATCCAGTTATCATTTACCAGCGATACTAGGATGGACAGCCATTACTAGATTAGAAGCAGACCACAAGCATAATGTGCTTAAATGTGCATGATTCAGTCGTTCTCAGAATTTGGCAACAAGATGAAATTGTAGATTTGGTATTTAGAATGTTCTGTTTAGGAAGTTCAACAGATATGACAAGTTGCAACAATCAATATTCAGATGAACAGAACCACAACAGAATTCCAGCTACAGTCTGGCCCAGTCAATCTGCGACATTACCTAACATTTACTGGTGAGTAGCGAGTCTCCCAAACAGAATCCCATACAAGCAAGCCAGTTGCCTCTTTACCTGTGTTTACTCGTGCTTTAGGTACCTGGGCAATGCACGGTTCTGTTTAAAAAGAATAGCTCAATGAAGCCATAGGGTCATGCCGCACACATCTGCTTTCACGCCTTGCTGTTAATTTGCTATAATTACTAACCTGTAGCTGTGATCCTGCAGTCAAATACTCTCTGCACTGACTAGAACTGCGTGTTAATAGGCCCTGTCACAAGATAACGTATGGCAGCAGCTGTTCACTACCCAGAATCGATCACCAACACAGTCGAATACCACTCATTACCACATGCACGTCTGCTTCCATCCTGAACTCACGTAAAAGTGTCCAGAATCTCTCCCTTGAGCTCTTCACTCAGAAAGTCCCAGTCTTCACTTGGCTCTCACAGTGTTCCACTACTGTCTGCTTTTCCATTGCCTGAAGGCTGTCCTCACCAAAAATACATTGTTCTTACATTCTAAAATCATGATTTGCATCAACATGATGATTTTCCTATCTTAAACTAATATTTTACAATAATATTTAAATAAAAAAAATGTTACAAATACGAGTTGTGTTCAGAAAGTAAGATGACGTTATGTTTTTATGAAAAAATATTTATTTATTCATCAATATTCATGTTGGCCCCTTCAAAGTAATCCCCCTCAGATACAATACACTTGTGCCAATGCTTCTTCCAATCTTCGAAGCACTTCTCATAAGCACTTTTTGGTACAGCCTTGAGCACTTCCAACGATGCAGTTTTTATTTCCTCAAATCTTTGTCCTTTCATGGGGCTCTCCAGTTTTGGGAACAGGAAAATAGTCACAGGGGGCCAAATCCAGTGAATATGGTAGCTGAGGCATGATTGTCGTGTTGTTTTTGGCCAAAAAATCTCTCACAAAAAACAATGACTGAGCAGGTGCATTGTCGTGATGCAAAAGCCATGAATTGTTCTTCCATAATTTCGGACATTTTTTTGTGTATTGCTTCTCGCAAATGGCAATAATATCAAGGTAATACTCCTTATTGACTGTACAACCTCGAGGTAAGAATTCATGATACATTATGCCACAGTAATAGAAGAAAATAGTGAGCAAAACTTTGACATTTCATCGAACCTGGCGAGCTTTTCTCAGTCTAGGCTCTCCAGGATGCTTCCATTGGGATGGTTGGGCTTTGGTGTCAACATCATAACCATAAACCCATGTTTCGTCACCAGTTATGACCCTTTTGAGCAAATCAGGATCATCACTGATGTCATTCAAGAGCTCCTGAGTGATGCTCATGTGACGGTTCTTCTGATCAAAATTGAAAAGTTTAGGAGCAAACTTCCCTGACACACGTCTCATGCGCAAACCATCTTAACAGAAATGCATGACATAAGCTGACTGTTATGCCAACATCCTCAACAACTTCTCTTACAGTAATTTGATGATTTCCCAAAACAATTTTCTTCACAGCTTCGACATTATCATCTGTAGTTGAGCTGGAGTGTCCACAACAAGGTTCGTAAGGGACACCTTCTTGGCCATCTAGGAAGAGCTTGTAGCACTTGTAAACATTTTTTTGTACTTAGAGTAGACTCACTATATGTCACTGTCAACATTTCACTTGTTTCCATTTTTCACACAAAATTTGATGCAATATCTTTGATCCATTTTTTTATAATAATCGAAAATTGCCGAGCACACTAAAACACATCTAAACTTTCTATCTGTCAAAAACAAACAAAGTATGCTGTACACTTGAAACTGTGAACATATGTTCAGAACATATGTACCAACATAACAAAACACTGATAATCGAATGTACATTGCCTGCGCAATTTGAAAAGTCATCTTACTTTTTGAACAGTCCTCTTATGTAGCTGGTCACGCTCCAATCATTCACAACAATTACAAATAAAAGTTTGTTTATAAATAAATACACTAGTATTCTTGTGCAAGTGCTTTCACATAAATTAACAATGAATTGTAGTTGAATTTTACTTAAACACTTACTTATGGCTTCTTGACATAACAGTCTTTTGGTTTTCTTTTCAATTTTGGTGTCCGTTAACACAAGCGATTGAGCATTTTTAAATTAGAGCAATTTTGTAATAGCACTTGCAAACAACATTTGAATAAAGTTATTGGCAAAATAGCAAACTGTTCATTAAATAAATACACAAGTATGTCAAAATATGAGGTACTGATGCTGTGTTCATTTGCTGTGTAAATGTGGAGAACATAATGTTCTGACAAATTTATGCACAATGAAAAAGATATAAGAGACATCATAGATCAATAAATAAAATGCAGATATATAGCTTTCAGGGATAATAGCTACAATGGAATGCTAGCTTACTGAAATCCCTTGAAGCAATTTTAAGTTGTTTCAGATGTTCATGGTGTAAAATGCTTTACCATGAACACCAGAGCTGTTTCTGGCTTACAGAAACAGTTTCCTTTTAACAAGATACCTTTATTCAGAAGAAAACGGTATTCAAATAAGATAAGGATTTATTAATAAAACCGTTGTACTTTTCATTCATGCCAGGAGCACTATATACGGGTCGACAGAAGCGTCCGATCCCACGTGTCGGCTTTGACCCGTGACGTAAGGGTGTTGTCGTGTGTGACGTCATGACGGCGCAGAGTTTGGTTTGAGTGTGGCTGTCTCCAGTTCTGTTTTATCTTATTTTATTTACTTTTCTGATCTGTTCGTTCTATCTCGTGAGATTTTTTTTTTTTTAAATATAAAAACACTTATTACTTATTTTAATTATCTGTTTCCTCCACTTTCTGTTTTAGTTTATTATATTTATCTTTCTGATCTGTTCGTTCTATCCTGTTAGATTTTTTTTTTTAAAAAAAAGACAAAAAACACTAATCAGCTACTGAAGCATCTTTATCTTCTATGGGTTGCAGGGGTTACGACCCCTGGGGAGTTGGGTGGGTATTCATGCATGGCTGTCTTCACTTACACATTGTAGCTACGCAAGGCGTCTAAATTTGTTTATATTTAGTTTGCCCCCACCAAAAACACCCCATTTCCAGCGCTTGTCCCGTTAGTGTCATTAGGCTTCTTGTGGAAAGTGTGTGTGTTTGTTTTTGTTTCCGCCATATTTGTGACGTCATGGGTCAAAGCAGACGGGCGGGATCGGACGCTTCCCTATATACATAACTTCTGCTCTATCATACCTGAAATATGTAATGCATCACCAACTCAATTATTTTTTTCAGGAGACTGAAACTTGCCATTAATGAGTATTTTGGTGCATGATTATTGCACAAAAACAATGAAAAATGCAGGGTGGGGGAAGGAGGATTTCCACCACATAGCTTTTACCACACACACAGCACAGGTGTATACACATCAATATTAATGATGCAGTTTAACACTGTATCAAAAACAAAGATTGTACATGTAAAATTATTTCAAGAAAAAATTATCACCTGATTACAATACTTCCATCAGCCAACAAGCTGATATTAATGAGCACTGATGTACATCCCACAGAGACAGTACTTAAAAGAACTTCATCAGTAAGCCAAAGCCAATGATGCATATTCAGACAGTGTTTTATGCCTGAATTTTCACATTCCCATAACAACTGCCCCATACTGATGAGTACATGTTCATTTTTAACTTCTTCTCTCCCGAATATAGCTAGGTCACCATTACACATTATCACACAAAGCTTGTGTAATGTGCTTGAAGAAAATATTACAGTGCTAATAGCAGCTGGCAATGTGAGTGTTTCTCCACACATTGGAGGAGGTATCACTGAATTCCGAAATGATGTTAACAACAATTTTTCTGTAAAAAAAAAAAGATATACTTACAGCTATTTAGTACAACCACAACCAAATAACAATGGCAACTGCAAGTATTTGGTAGTTACCTCCATCAATAACAGCAACATCTGCATCACTGCAATATATGGAACTATAATCTGTCCCCCAGGACAAATCATACCGCATATACCTCGATCCCTGACATACATGCAGACGTAAACTGATTTCGATATCCCACTGGACTTTCAAGTTTAGTTCATTGTCATCAAACAATAAGTTTTGTTTGAGATACCAATGATAATTGTTGCTTGTCCAGAGCTGCAAAAATGACTGACTGGAATTTTTTTTCTTACATAATACGGCCAGAACGTCTGAATCACAATTCCACGATACCCAAGGTATGTGCACTTCCTGTGGGACGAATGGCAACGAAAATTCACCATGTCGTAGACCATTTTTTTCGAAAAATATTACCTGGTGTTTATTTGGTAGTGTTTGTGTGGATGCTATCAAATTCCCCGAAGGTCTCCATGCAAGACTCATTTCCAGACCAGGTACGTACTCACTTGTGTATTGCAAAACACCTTCACGGTTAAAAATTTTTATTTGGCGAAAGTTGTTACGGTGCAACAAGCTAACACAATAAAGACTGCCATCGCCTCGCCAACTCACTCTGGGAACTGTATCATCACCTTCCGACGGAACAACAGGTTTCTCTTCTGCTCTAGCTGCTGCCTTCCCTTCAGAACCATGAAACTGTGTTTCTTTCTTCCCCCAGCCGACTGTTATGAACTGCTTTTCGCCGAAACTATCATCGTGAAAATCCACTTCATTAACAGGATCGAATGATCCAGTCATAGTAATAATGCTTTCTTTCCCGGTGACAAGAACTATCATTTCTTCGTCGGGACTCCACTGAACTGCAGATACCCCACTGTCGACACTTCCGACACATTCCACTTCCTTGGAATAACTTTCTACAGTTAATATGTCACCGCTGGCTAGCACCAAGCAAACTTCTTCGCTGACAGAATTTACGTTCATGCCTATGATATCGTAACATGTTGTCAAATGACCGAGTTCTTCCAAACTGAGAAAACATTCTACCTCACCGCTCTTAGCAGACAATTTATACACTGTCTTCTCACTATATCCTAAGATGTCACCTGTAGCTACATCTACAGTAAACTGTGAAAACGCATTACTTTCTGGAATATTTAATGCAATATGACGGGAAACCGAAAGATTCCTCATTTTACGATCGTAAACTAACAGAACTCAATCACAACCATGCCACAATGTTGACAGACAGCTAGACGCTTTCAACTTTCAAAGATTACCAAGCAAAGAAAGCACATTCGACATTAAAAATATTTGGAAAACATAGCGGAAAATCTTTGTAGGTTCGTTCAAGGGCCTGCGCAAGAAACAAGCATAGAAACCCGTGCTTCGTGTTTGCTTTGCTTAAACAGTTCTTGTCCCATTTCTGGTTGGATCAACATCTGATATGTATAGCAGCAGCAGCAGCTGTATACCAACTGGGAATCTTTTGGAGGATTGTGTACTGTAATGTTTGTCCAGTCGATAGCACCAACTGCACCAGATATCCTGTTCCTCTGGAAATTGGTCTCAATTCGTGCACTTTCCTCAGCAGACAGTCTCTTTATAACGTCGACTCCTAAACTACTAAAAAAGTAAAGGCCAATTAACAATGGCCATCACGTCCCGTCAAAACATTCCACAATACCGGTACATTTCAAATGGCGATATCCAAAAGGGAAATTCACACTGGTCGTCACATCTCGTCACGTCCTGTCCCGTCAAAACATTCTGAATTGCATTTATTGTTAACTAGCTCTCTGAATTATCTGTAAAAAAATTTTACAAGCTTCAATGGGAATTATTTATGTAGTTTCACTAGCTAACCCCAGTACAAATAAGGCACTCGAACTACTGAAAGACAAATAAACATGTAAATGAAACCTATACATTTTGAAGATTAAGATATTGAGGAAGGCATACGACTGCGCAAAAACTTGCACTGAATGTTATGGCAGCTCGTAACGGTGTTCCTATTAGTAATTCTGTGTGCAGTTTGACGTAATAAATGAAAAAAAACTGATGATAAGATTTTCCAAAATATGAAATGCAGATTCCTCTTCCTCAAACTTCTTGTATAGTGTGTGAAATTCCCCTTCTCTACCAAGTAATGAAATTTTTACAGGTCCACGCATTTTCCTTGTGTTGTTTTGCACTTCTGTCTCCCTCCTCTAACACACAAGCTATCCCTGAAAGCTGAAAACCACTTATGTCCAATAAATGTCATTTTCGCACAAATGTGGAGTCCAGCATCCACGTATATAAGCTGCCGCATTGTGTATGTGCACTTCGCGTGTACAAAGACCTGAAAATCATATCGCGCAGACCGTAATTCCCGTGAAAAGAACAGGTGAGGACAGCAATGCAATTGTCTTGGAGTGCCGTGACATAAGGGACAGTGTGAATACACCTTCACATCAAGGTGTATACTGTATTCATACTGTCCTTCACGACACAGCGTGTCAAGTCAATTCAAGTCACGCGAATTCAACTTGTATTCCTGTTCTCAACTGTTCTTTTTGCGGTAATTGCGATCTTCGCAAGATGATTTTCAACTGTTTTTACACGAGGAGCACATACACAGTGCAGTAGCTTATATCACTGGATGCTGGAATCCACATTTGTACGAAAATGACATTCACTGGACTCAAATTGTATGCAAATTGCAGGGATAGCTTGAATATTAGAGAAGGAAGATAGAAATCTAAAACCACACAAAGAAAGTGCATGGGTGGGTCTGAAAAATGTCATTGCGTGGTACAGAAAGGGAATTTCACACATTATACAAGGAGCTTGAGGAATAATAATGTGACTGTATATTTTGGAAAGTGGAAGCATAAAGGAACACAGTTAAGATCTGCCATCACATTCCATGGAAATAAGGTTTAAAGTTAACTTTAGTTACTAGTCCACTGCAATTTTTGTGAATTAGTCATATCTCCCTCAATACCTTTCCCTTCAAAATATATAGGTTTTCCTTACATGTTATATTCGGCTTTTAGTAGTTCAAATGCCTTATTTATACTGGGGTTAGCTAGTGAAACCACATATATATTGACCACTGATGCATGCAATAGTGTTTCACACAATTTATAGAGCTACTTAACAACAAATATGCCTGCCACAAATATGTATTTAAACAAACAACTTGCAGTGTCTCAAGGTTTCAGTGCATTTCCTTATGTAGCACTAAAAATGCCTGATCTGAGAGAGGGGACCAAACAGCATGGTCATTGGTCCCATAGGATTAGGGAAGGATGGGGAAGGAAATTGGCCATGTTCTTTCAAAGGAACCATCGCGGCATTTACCTGAAGCGATTTAGGAAAATCACAGAAAACCTAAATAAGGATGGTCAGATGCAGGTTTGAACTGTCACCCTCCCAAATGTGAGTCCAGTGAGCTAATCACTGTGCTGCCTCGCTGGGTCCATCTACTAATCGGTTTGATTCCACCAATGGTACTTTTTACTTCAAGCTGAAGCTGCGTGGCAATACATTTCATTGTAAAATATTAAATGCTGTACCGATATATATAAATACCCACTTTACAAATGTAGCAGAGGGCAAGTGATTTATTATGCTCATGTTGTACAATTTAGACTGCTGTGTCACTGCTTCAATTAATCTGTTGTCATTTTTTATAAATTTTAACAAAAGAAATAACGGAATGAAACAGCTTATAGCCAATAATTAACAATAGACGACTGATATCAACCCCTAAAACTACGACGAAATGAAATATGGAGATCTGCCCATGGCTATGTATCGGGAGGAAATGAGCTTGTTAATACATGGTCAGCAATGGACGGATGATGTCAGCAGGAAAACATTCCTCCAGAGAAACCTTGATGGTGTTCTAATGTTCCTATTTCCCCCAGCCTGAATTTTTCACTTTACTCCTCTGACACATGATGCTGCACATTAAAATGTTCCATAAATTCAGTGTTGCTATACTGCAGCTCTATATTCTCGAAATAAGTTTTGTCTTTTGGTACGATGAAACATTTCCAGCATGTCAGCACTCAGCAGAAATTCCAATTCCGATTAGCTGGACATCTGGAATAAATGTCAGTCATAAATTTCAAGTTTCAACTATTTGCAATTCGTTTGCACTTTTGCAAGTAAAGACGATTTTATAGGAACATGTAAAATGCTTATCACACAGTTATCAAATGAGAAATAGTCGAACATGGGTACTGCAACAGTTTCCAAAAGATTGAAGAACGCTCCACAAACGGAACACGAGTCACGTGATGTCTACCCCCAGTAAACCTCACTCTACCTCAGACAGCTCTGTGATTGTGCGAGTGTGGCAGCTTGGAAGCTCCAGACAAAAAAATTATGGGTAGAGTCTGACTGCCTCCTCTCACTGTTTACACAGCAAATAGCCATACTCCATGTAGCTAGAAGCAGGAACAGGCGCTAGTAATGAGCGATTTCAGCTCACTTCGTACTACTCCATGATGCATCACTATTACTCGTTTCCTGGTCAATGCACCATTTTGTAGCATTTCCTAGGCTGATGCACCAATTCGTAGCGTCCCCTCTGCGGAATGACAAACCCAAACTTAAAATGTACTGGACCACTTGGAGTGTCTGGTACAGCAAGCAGCAGATTTACAGGGATGAGTGGTAGGTCCTCTTTGTGACTTACCTGCACGATGGTAGCGTAGTCAGCCTCCGCACTTTCACAACATGTAATCTTACCTTTCCTTAACTGCAGTTCAGCTGCTCAAATGTTATTCGGCACCCTGTGGATTCTGGACTTAGCAAATATCTAGAACTAAGGTTTTGGAGAGGAATTTCTGAGATACTAATTAATAAACACAGCTCTGATAAAAGCAATTATATTCTAGAGGCATGTTGGCCTCAAAAGCCTTTGATACAAATTATTACAAACAAATTGCAAAATCGTAGTTTACGCGCCAGAATCCAGCCAGATAGTGGTCAGACAGATTAGGCCCTCTAAGTGGGTTCAAGACCATTGCCAGATACCGATTGCATTTGTTTGTTGTTTCAGTCAGGATAATCCCAATTGTGATTGTATTAATATAATTCACTCAGCAGCCACACGGGTCTTTTAATGCACAAGGCCAGGACCTTGTTTACAGGATGCCACAGAACTCAGTCTTTACTTAGACTTGATACCCCTAATAGTAATAAAAATGATCATAACCAATTGCTCATAATGATCATTGGCAGAAAACCAAAAACGGAATTGCTACAGCAGGAGTGGCAACAACAGCTGACTTACCATGTTCAATGACTGTCCTGTTGTTTCATGTGATAAGCTTTGCTCAATTAATTATTTGTGTCTATGCCTCAGTAATTGTCACCCATTAAGATAAACATTCATTCACAGTCAAAATAACTTCACCACCTACGCGAATGCTACTTTGTCATGGTCTTATTCAGATTTAGCCAAAAAGCAAAGCTTAGTTTGTAATCTTGTGGGAGCGACACTGCCAGCCATCCATACTGCTCCTTGGTCCAACAGCTAGTCCCCAACAAAGGTGTACTGTGCACCCTTATCCCCCACTAAACTGCTTGTAACACCAGCCACCATCTTTTCCCTTAAAACAGACACATTTTACCTTACACTTTCCCTGTTGCTTTCTGCGCATATGCACTTTTGATTTACACTCTTCTGCAAATTTTACTCTGGCCCTCTGCTCTAATTTAAAGTTTTTTCAAAGAGCCGGCCGAAGTGGCCGTGCGGTTAAAGGCGCTGCAGTCTGGAATCACAAGACCGCTACGGTCGCAGGTTCGAATCCTGCCTCGGGCATGGATGTTTGTGATGTCCTTAGGTTAGTTAGGTTTAACTAGTTCTAAGTTCTAGGGGACTAATGACCTCAGCAGTTGAGTCCCATAGTGCTCAGAGCCATTTGAACCATTTTTTTTTTCAAAGAACTGTTTTTTTACCCTTCGGCAGCCTCTGGTAAGACCAGGCCACCTTCTCCATCCTTAATGGGTGGCCACCTGTGGATACTACGTCGTATTTCTAAGCTGCCCTGACTTTTCTGTGTCCCTCCGCCGTCACGATCTTGCAAGTCACTATGCTGGCCTACCACACCCGACTCGGCTCCCATCGTAACCCTTCGGCACGCTACCTCCGCTATGGCCGTCTGCCTGTCTGCTATCCTGCTGCTTTGTAAGAGGTGCCCACGTAATTTAAAAGGTTATACATTTAGTTTCATTGCCTGTACAACAACTGGGTTTCTTTCTGAAACCACCTCATATTCTTAGCTAGCGAATGAAGTTCTTAAAACTATTGCTTAACTGAAGCATGGTCATTCATGCACAGCACATTTCCACCTCTCACAGTGTCCAACATGGAAGCCAGTATTACCGCTGCATGCGCTGCAGTAACACCACAAACACTGACAACCGTGAGTGTATTTGTGATGGAGTGCGCACAGCGGTGGTGGGAAGAAAACTGTGATCTCTTTGAACAAATGTTGTGGCGTTTCGGCTGTGAGACGTGTGATTACTCACTGGTATACATTTTGCATATTATGGAGAAGGCATATGTTTGTCTTGATGGTACTACTGGACGTTTATGTATGCGTTGCACCATTTGCAATGGTTCAGTTGGGTCGCAGTCATTAAAGATGTTCAGTAACAAGACCTGTATGTGACATGTACCATTTTGTAATTGATGTACAGCTTTGTACAAATAGCATGTACCTCCCTGTGTGAACCTCTGACAGCCATTAATTTTGTTTACTCTGACCGGTGGTTATCGATATTTCGTTACCATTATGTCCATTCTAATACTACCCAAACGGTCAATAAAGCACATACTAGTAAACCATGTTTTCATTTTGAGTGACTGGACATTGGTATGTTTCCCAGGCCATGTACTGAAGGTGTAGATTTCAATATGTAAGTACAACATTCGTTGCTTCATAGTGTGTCAATCACATCGTTATTGCAAGCAATGTGTAGGTCACGCTTGCATTGCAGGAAGTGTAATAGGGGCGAGTTTTGTTCATTTCACACGTCAACTAAGTGTTCCAATTTCTCTGAATGTAATTGACATATTGCAATTCAACCAACGCCATTATTATTGTGATTTCTCATGTTATTGATTGCATATGGAATAATTTGGGACGTCGATTGAAACAAAAACGTAAGTTTGTGTTGAAACCAATACTTGTACACCGTTTAGGATGCCTCATAGCATTTACTTTCGTGAGCCTCTGTTGTACATTCATACCCATGCAAGCCATTTGTCAATATTACTGTGGTTACAGATATATTGGTGGTGGTAAGTTTAGGTGGGACACCCTGTATAGTGACTATGTACTCTGATGTCATCATCAACCTTTACCTGTTTCTTAGACCAACTCTAGAAGTATGTCAAAAAGTAAATAAATCATTCCAGTCAAGTACAGTACATAGTTAAAAGCCACTGCAAGACTTAGTTCTTCTTAAGTCTTATGAGGTGGATTGTTGCCGCAGTTACAGGGAGGATTTGCTAACGGTAGACCTTAGAAAATACAATCCACTAATATTTATCTTGGCCATGACGTAGAGGTTTCACTGGTAGATATGATAAGACAACATACAATTAACACAGGTGCAAAAATTTCTGCTTTGCTTACTAGTGGAGCTCCAGTGGACATGCCAAGAGTTTTCAAAAATACTGGAATAGCGTTTGATGACTGTTAAAGAAAGTATAATGCTGCTATCTTAGGAATGTCAATTACCTGAAACAGAAATAACGAAATTAGATTCTGAGAGGTTAAAATGAACTACTGTTTAACGGAAAAATGTTAGTAATATAACAGAACTTTGGCAAGAGGTCACATCATAGGAACACACTAGTTCCCAAAATCCATTTCGTAACCTCTCACATCTTGCACTGGTGCTTTTTGTCTTACCTTGGCCAAATGCTGAGATCAAAACAGCATTTTATGCGCTAAACATTGTGAAAACCTCCCTCAGGAATAGACTTAAAACGAATATGGTAAACACAGTTCTTACTGATTGGGATGGACTTACACAGTTGAACAAGTGCTGTCATAATTATGTCTCACCAGTGCATGTTTGAAGCAGGTCGACACAGTGACTGCTTAATGACTAGTAGAACAACCCAGCACCTCAGCTGAAGAAGAGAAAGAGGACAATGTGAATCAATTATTATTATTATAGTCTACAAAAGTGAGTAAATGTGTTTAAACTTGGTTTTTACTGTTGCATCAATATATGGTGCTGTTATCTAATAATTTGTATTTTGTATTTTGACTGAGTTGGCGGATTTTTAAATGTTTGTACGACTCATAAACGAAGTAACGTGCATAATGTTTAAAATAAATTGTAATTTTATCTTTATTTTTGCTGAAATATACGCAGGTATATAATTTTGAATGAATTTTTAAATGTTTGCCCAACATCTACACAAGTAATGAGTGTAATATTTTGAATTAAGTTTTATTTTATCTTTATTTTAGCAAAAACATACAGACACATGTAATTTTGATGGATTTGGGGTATTGGTCTCACGGAGAAAATAATCAAGTGAGGGGAATACAGGCAGTAGTACAGTGTTAGTACAGTCGCATAGTGGAGATGGAGGTAATTCTAATGCAGTGGAGGCATATCAAAAATCTACTGTAGGTGAATCTCATACAGCAAATAGTAGATATCAGTCAAACGGGTAAGCAAACTTTGCAAAACCAGGATCTAGATTGGATAACAGGTTGAACACTGGTGTAATATCTTTACCTAAGTATGTGAGACAACTTTCGAGTCCCCTTGTCACTGTTGAAAGGCATTCTGTGTGGCCAGACAGCATATTTTAGAGGACGAAAATTTGAGATCAATGAAAGTTCCAGATGTTGTGACTTCATTCATTGCGTTTACATGCCTCACATCTTCTGAAAGACAAAAAACGAATTCCAGTAACCGTTTTTCGCTGTCGTGTTTGCACGTTAAGGACTGAAGCGGATTTGCTAGAACATATATTGGTTGTGGTGAATGATTATTAATTATAGGTAAACTGCACGAAAAATTATCTACCCAGCAACGCACGTAGGCATAGATGCGTTCAAAAACATTTGATATATGTTAATCTCGTATTTTTGGTGAGTGGTAATTTACACTTCCTCCCCAATGATGTTCAACAGTGCCTGCGTGACTGCGGCGGCTATTCTCTTTTCTTAATGAACGTCGTCTCCGAATGTGTCCATTTAAAAATCCTAGTTCTCGTCACATAGAGAGAAGGAAATCAGGAAGTAACTCAGTAGTAGAATGAAAACTTGCAACTTCCGCATATTTGAAGTTTTACTAAACAAAATACTGAGACTCAGTTACAAGCGTAATTCCCACAACAACTCAGAAGACCGACACATACCGAGATCGGTGAAAAAAGACATATGAAGTTGTTGTTGTTGTGGTCTTCAGTCCAGAGACTGGTTTGATGCAGCTGTCCATGCTACTCTATCCTGTGCAAGCTTCTTCGTCTCGCAGTACCTACTGCAGCCTACATCCTTCTGAATCTGCTTAGTCAAGTGCATTCATCTCTTGGTGTCCCTCTACGATTTTTACCCTCCACGCTGCCCTCCAGTACCAAATTGGTGATCCCTTGATGCCTCACAACATTTCCTACGAACCGATCCCTTCTTCTAGTCAAGTTGTGCCACAAACTCCTCTTCTCCCCAAATCTATTCAATACCTCCTCATTAGTTGTGTGATCTAACCATCTAATCTTCAGCATTCTTCTGTAGCACCACATTTCGAAAGCTTCTACCTCTTCTTGTCTAAACTGTTTATCGTCCATGTTTCACTTTCATACATGGCTACACTCCATACAAATACTTTCAGAAACGACTTCCTGACACTTAAATCTATACTCGATGTTAACAAATTTCTCTACTTCAGTCTACATTTTATATCCTTTCCCTTCGACCATCATCAGTTATTTTCCTCCCCAAATAGCAATACTCCTTTACTACTTTAGGTGTCTCATTTCCTAATCTAATTCCCTCAGCATCATCCGACTTAATTCGACTACATTCCATTATCCTCATTCTGCTTTTGTTGATGTTCATCTTGTACCCTCCTTTCAAGACACTGTCCATTCTGTTCAACTGCTCTTCCAAATCCTTTGCTGTCTCTGACAGAATTACAATGTCAGCGCCGAACCTCAAAGTTTTTATTTCTTCTCCATGGATTTTAATATCTACTCCAAATTTTTCTTCTGTTTCCTTTACTGCTTGCTCAATATACAGATTGAATAGCATCGGAGAGAGGCTACAACCCTGTCTCACTCCCTTCCCAACCACTGCTTCCCTTTCATGTCCCTCGACTCTTATAACTGCCATCTGCGTTCTGTGCAAATTGTAAATAGCCTTTCGCTCCCTGTATTTTACCCCTGCCACCTTCAGAATTTGAAAGAGAGTATTCCAGTCAACATTATCAAAAGCTTTCTCTGAATCTACAAATGCTAGAAATGTAGGTTTGCCTTTCCTTAATCTTTCTTCTAAGATAAGTCGTGAGGTCAGTATTGCCTCATGTGTTCCAACATTTCTACGGAATCCAAAGTGATCTTCCCCGAGGTCGGCTTCTACCAGTTTTTCCATTCATCTGTAAAGAATTCGCATTAGTATTTTGCAGCTGTGACTTACTAAACTGATAGTTCGGTAATTTTCACATCTGTCAACACCTGCTTTCTTTGAGATTGGAATTATTATATTCTTCTTGAAGTCTGAGAGAATTTCGCCTGTCTCATACATCTTGCTCACCAGATGGTATAGTTTTGTCAGGACTGGCTCTCCCAAGATTGTCAGTAGTTCTAATGGAATGTTGTCCACTCCTGGCGCCTTGTTTCGACTTAGGTCTTTCAGTGCTCTGTCAAACTCTTCACACAGTATCGTATCTCCCATTTCATCTTCATCTACATCCTCTTCCATTTCCATAATCTTGTCCTCAAGAACATTGCCCCTGTATAGACCCTCTATATCCTCCTTCCACCTTTCTGCTTTCCCTTCTTTGCTTAGAACCGGGTTTCCATCTGAGCTCTTGACATTCATGCAAAAGTCTCTTTAATTTTCCTGTAGGCAGTATCTATCTCACCCCTCGTGAGATAAGCCTCTACATCCTTACATTTGTCGTCTAGCCATCCCTGCTTAGCCATTTTGTACTTCCTGTCGATCTCATTTTTGAGACATTTGTATTCTTTTTTGCCTGCTTCATTTACTGCAATTATGTATTTTCTCCTGTCATCAATTAAATTCATTATCTCTTCTGTTACCCAAGGATTTCTACTAGCCCTCGTCTTTTTATCTACTTGATCCTCTGCTGCCTTCACTATTTCATCCCTCAAAGCTACCCATTCTTCTTCTACTGTATTTCTTTCCCCCATTCCTGTCAATTGTTCCCTTATGCTCTCCTTGAAACTCTGTACAACCTCTGGTTCTTTCAGTTTATCCAGGTCCCATCTCCATAAATTCCCACCTTTTTGCAGTTTCTTCAGTTTTAATCTACAGTTCATAACCAATAGATTGTGGTCAGAGTCCACATCTGCCTTGGAAATGTCTTACAATTTAAAATCTGGTTCCTAAATCTCTGTCTTACCATATATAATCTATCTGAAACCTTCTACTATCTCCAGGGTTCTTCCATCTATACAATCTTCTTTCATGATTCTTGAACCAAGTGTTAGTTATGATTAAGTTATGCTCTGTGCAAAATTCTACCAGGCAGCTTCCTCTTTCATTCCTTAACCCCATTCCATATTGACCTACTACGTTTCCCTCTCTTCCTCTTCCTACTGTCGAGTTCCAGTCACCCATGACTATTAAATTTTCGTCTCCCTTCAGTACCAGAATAATTTCTTTTATCTCATCATATATTTCATCAATTTCTTCATCATCTGCAGAGCTAGTTAGCATATAAAGTTGTACTACTGTTGCAGGCATGGGCTTCGTGTCTATTTTGGCCACAAGAATCCGTTCACTATGCTGTTTGTAGTAGCTTACCTGCACTCCTGTTTTTTTTTTATTCATTATTAAACCTACTCCTGCATTACCCTTATTTGATTTTGTATTTATAGCTCTGTATTCACCTGACCAAAAGTCTTATTCCTCCTGCCACCAAACTTCACTAATTCACACTATATCTAACTTTAACCTAGACATTTCCCGTTTTAAATTTTCTAACCTACTTGCCCGATTAAGGGATCTGACATTCCACGCTCCAATCCGTAGAACGCCAGTTTTCTTTCTGTTGATAACGACATCTTCCTGAGTAGTCCCCGCCCGGAGATCCGAATGGGGGACTATTTTACCTCCGGAATATTTTACCCAAGAGGATGCCATCATCATTTAATCATACAGTAAAGCTGCATGCCCTTGAGAAAAATTACGGCTGTAGTTTCCCCTTGCTTTCAGCTGTTCGCAGTACCACAACAACTAGGCCGTTTTGATTAGGCCAGATCAGTCAGTCATCCAGACTGTTGCCCCTGCAACTACTGAAAAGGCTGCTGCCCCTCTTCAGGAACCACACGTTTGTCTGGCCTCTCAACAGATACCCCTCCATTGTGGTTACACCTACGGTACGGCTATCTGTATTGTTGAGGCACGCAAGCCTCCCCACCAACAGCAAGGTCCATAGGGGGGACATATGAGGTACATATGAGGTACATATAATAATTTCTATTTTTGTTCTTCAGTTTTCAGTCAGCATAGATATAGTCATACATCCCTACAATATATATATATATATATATATATATATATATATATATATTATTTCGTTTCATGTGTACTTTACAAATTATTTCACTACTATTTACAAAAAAAAAATTTAAAGGTTGCATCAATAGCTGCATTTGGATTCAGAGAATTATTGGAAATTATCCAGTTTGTTGATGATGATGATTAGTGTTTTAGGGCACACAACAACGAGGTTATCAGCGCCCACCCAGTTTGTCCACCTATGTGATGATTTCTGCTCACACACATGAATTTGCTAATAGTACAGTTAAGTTGACCTGTCCATGAGTGTGGAACTATTTCACTTGTTTACCAGCAGTCAATAAAAGTGTTCATCCCATTTTGTGGTGTGCTGAGGCTTGTGGATAATGGAACTATCGATGCTGTGGTGAGGGGAGTCATCGTTTATGACCCAGGCATTTGTATTGTCGTAATGCACATGTTTCAATTATTGAACCAGGCTCATGCTATCAACATCATGAAGCGATTTAAATGGGTTCAAGGTAAGTCTCAAAATTCCTTTATTCGTTTCTGTACTCTCTCTGTGGTAGAATGTCTTGTCGATACCCAAGTCTACCAAGGAAATAAACATTCCTTAATGCTCAGCAGTGGCATACGTTTTTCACACGAACACATGGACTTACGGGTTTCAAACCTTCACAAAATGTTTGTAGTACTTTTACAGTTATTAGTTAACGTATGCAGTCCTGGAAAACATTCTGATTTACATAGTCTTTACTTTTGGTCATTGTTGCGATAACCTAAGTATTTACATTTTAAAATGTATTGACACACCGTCTTTGCGTTTTTGTTACTCCGTATGTATAAATTTTCATATTGCATTTACATGGTTTTATGTAAATATTATACAAAAATTTACATGAACGCTGTACAGAAATTATATGTACAAGACAGTTAATGTTACATATATCTCTTGTGATTTTATGTCATGTAACATCTTTAAGTTTTTACATTGTCATTTTAATCACATATTGTTCTCTAGCATTACCCTTTTGAGCATTCATTTGTGAGTAATCTGTATTCATAGTCTTATCTTACATTAACATTGCACAGGTCGTTTTTTCAATCTCCTTTTCTAGTATTGACAAAATATTTGCGTAAAACGTTATCACATGATGGGCTATGTTTTGTATTTACCCACTGCACCTGATGTGGCTACCCGTCATTACAAACACGAAGGATGGAAAGCTTCATAACATAAAATCGCGATATGCCTACATAACTATGCTCAGCTTTGACAAGTTCAATAGGCTGTGTCTTCTCGTCTACAGGAAATATTATGAGGAGGAAGAAGCATTCACTTTTGCTCTACTACTTCAGTCTTTAGTTCATCACACAAAAACTACTGCGTGCATCATTTCATGGCTATCTACTCGTGTTAATCCATCTACTTCGTGTTTACTATCTACTGATACATTCTGACAGTACAGTACTGTGTTACACAAGTGCTGTCATCGACTGTAAACAGCATACTTCAATGTCGATGACTTCTTTTTGCTACATGATATCACTCTTGTGTACTCTGTTGTTAATGAATCTGTCCTCTACAAGAGCCAGCCGCTGGTGGCCGAGCGGTTCTGGCGCTACAGTCTGGAACCGCGCGACCGCTACGGTCGCAGGTTCGAATCCTGCCCCGGGCATGGATGTGTGTGTTGTCCTTAGGTTAGTTAGGTTTAAGTAGTTCTAAGTTCTAGGGGACTTATGACCTCAGCAGTTGAGTCCCATAGTGCTCAGAGCCATTTGAACCATTTTGTCTCTACAAGAATTGTGTCAATGAGCAAGTGTAAAATAACATTGAAACAATTTGTGTTCGTGTGCAAATTTACTGTAATAACTCTTGCCTGGCTCTCCTCTCAGTCATGTGGACTCATAACGCATGGTCTGACCTCTTTGACTTCGGTAGCACAAGACCTAAGTTCAACCTTTTTATA
Organism: Schistocerca serialis cubense; assembly: GCF_023864345.2. NCBI lineage: Eukaryota > Metazoa > Arthropoda > Insecta > Orthoptera > Acrididae > Schistocerca > Schistocerca serialis. The sequence goes on from NC_064644.1 coordinate 93,410,071, forward strand.
CACCTGGCATATTTAGCTTTTTCGTAGTGCATTGACACCATCACACTCACACATATTTTATACATTTAATTATTTATTTTCGGTGTGGCCCTTATACTTTGGTACCAGGCACCTAACTATTGTGTTCCCTATTTTACCCAGGATGTGACTCTGCATCATTCGCTGGAAGGACACTTAAATATTAACGTAAAACTAAGTGTGTAGTTGCCCACTGCCTACTAATGCATCACACTTCCAATACTCATACTTTCAACTTCTATCAGTACACAGTTCATTCTTTATTTTTTTATGAGTTATAAGAGCGCAATATTCGTACTGTTATTGTCGTTTTGACTTACATTGTTGCACTTGGGAAGAAAAGTGTTGTCTTAGGTGTGGCACAATCCTATCTCTTTTAGAATATCGCAGATTTAATTTATATTCCTTCATTCTTCACGTAGAGATCCCCTTTTGTGCATAGCATTTAAATAGCCACTTCTATAAATGTAAATAACTTATACATAGTACCATAGTGTGTAACTAGTTTTCTGTAGATGGGCTGTGCTGTGAGCATGCATGGAGACTGTCAGCCTTAAAGGTAACTACTGTTCATGTGCAATTCTGTCCCCACTCCACAAGTCAAACGCCAGATAAAGCAAACTAAAACACGCTGCTGACGTTCGAGTACAATTTTTCTACCCTACCATCGTGTATGTAAACACACAGGGAATTGAGTAACACAGGAAGAGGAAATAGGCCCTGAGATCATGCGCACTAAGGTAAGTGAGTCAGTGTGTCTTGCAGAAGAGCAAAAGGAAGAACTGCAGGAGATTTTAATGCATTTTGATCATGTGTTTGAACGACACCCTGGCATAATCAGAGAACACAAATACAAAATGCAAGTGTACCGACTTCTGCTTTTCATCTTACCCTATTTCATGTACCAAGAAGGAGGCTGTAAGGATAGAGATCAATAGAATGCTAAACTGGGTAATAACGCAACCATCCTTATCTCCATACTGTAGTCTCATTTTGTCTTTTAGCAAATCAGGCAGTAGTGTCTGCTTTGAGCTAAGTACCTCACCATAATAGATCTCTGGACCTCAGACTGGTAAACTTCACTATATGACGACCGCCATAAGTACACTGCTTTTGTATGTGGGGGCAGAAGCTATGAGTTCTGTGTTCTCCCTTTTCGCTCGAATGTCAGTGGAGGCATATTTGTTTCTCCCTTAGATCGAGCATTAGGATCTGAATTGTTAAGTAAGATAACTGTCTATGTTGATGATTTACTGACTGCTATGCCCACGTGGTCAGAACACTTTGGTCTCTTGCTCCAAGTCTTGTATCAGTTTCAAGAATATGGAGTCACAGCCAATCTAATGAAGTCATATCTCAGTAAGGAAAGGGTTAAATTCCTCAGACACATAATATCGCCTAAAGACATACTGCTGTCTGATAGCAGCTATCACGCAATGCCCTGTACCCCAAAATAAGACACAGTTGAAGGCATATCTAGAATTAGTATCTTTCTTCAGAAAATGAATACTGCAGCAGCTTTTAAATATTGATGCTCCATTGAATCTTCTGTGGAAGAACCATCCTTGGCTATGGACCAAGAAATGCCAAACTTATTTTGACAACATTAAAGAAGCCCTTTTGAATGCCAACATCTTACATCATCCTGACATGATCCAGGATTTGTGTCTGTGTACAAACACATCCTTGCAAGTGCTGGGGACTTGTTTATTCCAAATCACTGACACGAATATTACCGCCACAGTAATTAGTTTTACTAGTACCAGCCTATCTGGAGCTAAACGAGCATATTTCGAACCGAATTGGAAGCTCTCGTGGTAATATGGGTGTTCAAAAAGTTGGAATACTACCTGTGGGAAAAACATAACAAGGTGTATTGCAACCATCATTTTTGTCCTTCCATCACACTTGTAAGCTCTTACACAGGAGGATCGCTAAATGGTGTTCGTACTTACAGCAATTTGATTTCGAAATTGTATACAGGTTGGTCCATTGATAGTGACTGGGCCAAATATCTCACGAAATAAGCGCCAAACGAAAAAACTACGAAGAACGAAACTTGTCTAGCTTGAAGGGGGAAACCAGATGGCGCTATGGTTGGCCCGCTAGATGGTGCTGCCATAGGTCAAACGGATATCAACTGCGTTTTTTTTAAATAGGAACACCCATTTTTTATTACATATTCGTGTAGTACGTAAAGAGATATGAATGTTTTAGTTGGACCACTTTTTTCGCTTTGTGATAGATGGCGCTGTAGTAGTAGCAAACGTATTAAGTACATGGTATCAGGTAACATTACGGCAGTGCGGAAGGTATTTGCTTTGTGATACATTACCCGTGTTAAAATGGACCATTTACCAATTGCGGAAAAGGTCGATATCATATTGATCAGGCGCGGCTCGTAATTAAAGGCTCTGAGGCGGAGCCGCCCCAAAATATATGTTAAAGTAAATTTCGCAAGAACGTATTACATAATTTAAATTATCAGGACGAATTTCGCATATTTCCCGTTCCGATTAAAATAACGACGGTCAACATTTTTGGAACTGTTTGTATCGGTAGATGTTTTCCGAATGGTTAGTAGTGTTTAGGCTGCGCCTTGAAACGTCCGTAAGCTGCATGTAGTAGCGGTTTGGGGGCGTGGCTTCTACAAAGTACTGCTCTTTATGGGCGACCCGAAGGCTCAGAGCTTGCAGCCTAAGGGTGTCGTACCAACCACCACATATTTTTCAGGTTCCACTATCTATGTAATAAAGGAATGTAGAGTGGCCGAAACTTCGCTATCCAATCTCTGTCTCTGCATATCTCTACTACGCTTCGATGCGTCATTAATCGACATTTAGTATTATTGTTTTGATAATGTTTTACATAGTTGTTTTGTTTCTGCTATTGGCTATTTTATCCACATTTAGAATAAGTTTGCAAATATCCCGCCAGAGTGCACTACACTACAGTAACGTACCAGTACTGCCATCTAGCGAGAGTTTCATAAGTGGTTAGAGGACAAAACGCGCGAAATTTGTCCCGTTACTTTACCTTCCTTGCTTGCTGATGCTGACTGCTTTTGTTGATACCGTGTGATATTAGCAAGTTTCTTTTTCGGAGTGTATTTTGCAGGATTTTAGTGAGTTTTACTTGCTGGTGAATACCTGCAACATACCGCGAGTGTGAAACAAGCGCAATATGAATTCAGTGTGCAAATTAATAGGTAAAAACTTGGAACACGGCCATAGGATGAAAGTGAAAGAACTTGGTGCTTCCAGACCCGCATTAAAGATCTCTCTGAAACGCGTCTTTTCATATGATTTGCTGCAAAGTGTCAGAAAATGCAATAATGACGTATAAAAACACTAACCAAAGATTTTAACACGAAGTTAGCTTCTAATGATATTTAATACCTGATTATAGAAGATACAGTACGTAAAATTATGGGTAGAGCGTGATCTGCCCACCCCCTCCCCCTGAATTCTTAGTTGTTTACGTCAGACTAATCTGTAGCGTAACCCGAGGTCTATGTTGGCTCTGATCAATAAATGCCACAGCCTTCCCCCGTATAGAAACCACGAGCCGCGCCTGATATTGATGTATGGCTATTGTGATCAAAATGCCAAACGGGCGTGTCCTATGTATGCTGTTCGCTGTCCTGGACATCATGTTAGTGTCCAGATCGTTCGCCGGATAGTTACGTTATTTAAGGAGACAGGAAGTGTTCAGCCACATGTGAAACGTCAACCACGACCTGCAACAAATGGTGATGCCCAAGCAGGTGTTTTAGCTGTTGTCGCGGCTAATCCGCACATCAGTGACAGACAAATCGCGCGAGATTCGGGAACCTCAAAAACGTCGGTGATGAGAATGCTACATCAACATCGATTGCACCCGGGCCATATTTCTATGCACCAGGAATTGCATGGCGACGATTTTGAACGTTGTGTACAGTTCTGCCACTGGGCACAAAAGAAATTACGGGACGATGACAGATTATTTGCACGCGTTGTGTTTAGCGACGAAGCGTCATTAACCAACAGCGGTAACGTAAACCGGCATAATGTGCACTATGGGGCAACAGAAAATCCACGATGGCTGCGAGAAGTGGAATATCAGCTACCTTGGCGGGTTAATGCATGGTGCGGCATTATGGGAGGAAGGATAATTGGCCCCCATTTTCTCGCTGGCAAACTAAATGGTGCAATGTATGCTGATTCCTATGTGGTGTTCTACTGATGTTACTGCAAGATGTTTCACTGCATGACAGAATGGCAATGTACTTCCAACATGATGGATGTCCAACACATAGCTCGCGTGTGGTTGAAGCGGTATTGAATAGCATATTTCATGACAGGTGAATTGGTCGTCGAAGCACAATGCCATGGCCCGCACGTTCACCAGATCTGACGTCCTCGGATTACTTTCTGTGGGGAAAGCTGAAGGACATTTGCTATCGTGATCCACCGACAATGCCTGACAACATGCGTCAGCGCATTGTCAATGCATGTGTGAACATTACAGAAGGCTAACTACTCCCTGTTGAGAGGAATGTCGTTACACGTATTGCCAAATGCATTGAGGTTGACGGACATCATTTTGAGCATTTATTGCATTAATGTAGTATTTACAGGTAATCACGCTGTAACAGCATGCGTTCTCAGAAATGATAAGTTCACAAAGTTACATGTATCACATTGGAACAACCGAAATAAAATGTTCAAACGTACCTACGTTCTGTATTTTAATTTAAAAAACCTACCTGTTACCAACTGTTCTTCTAAAATTGTGAGCCATATGTTTGTGACTATTACAGTGCAATCTATCATAAAGCGAAAAAGTGGTCCAACAACAACATTCATATTTTTTATGTACTACACGAATGTGTAATAAAAATGGGGGTTCCTATTTTAAAAAACGCAGTTGATATCCGTGCTCCCTGCCGCCGTTGGATAAGCAGCTGAGCAGCAAGTCGTACACTCCTAGCTCACTCGTTTGTTACATAGTTTAATTCTTAATTTCTTTGCGTGTTTTTGGTACTTGCGTTGTTTAATTCATAAATTTCGGGCGTATTATAGTATTTGAGAGTTGTAGCATCGCGTTTTAGTACCTGAATAGTGTAAATTCGCGTAGTCGTTTGTCTACTGTTTTTGTTTTGAACGGCCAGTGTCGGTTGGTCACAGTCAGTGTGCTCCCTGCAGCCGTTGGATAAGCAGCTGAGCAGCAAGTCGTATACTCCTAGCTCACTCATTTGTTACATAGTTTAATTCTTAATTTCTTTGCGTGTTTTTGGTACTTGCATTGTTTAATTCATAAATTTCGGGCGTATTATAGTATTTGAGAGTTGTAGCATCGCGTTTTAGTACCTGAATAGTGTAAATTCGCGTAGTCTCCTTCCACCGCCGAGCAGTGTCAGCAGTGCGCAAGTAGCAGCATTACTGCATTTACTAGGCAATCTTGTATTTTAATAACCGTTTAAATTTTGTCGATTTGTTTGCGCTCTCTGTAGATTAGTTCAGACGTTCTTTGCAAAACAGTTTTTAGCATGGATAGGGACTGCAACTGCTGTGTTCGGATGCAGGCTGAGTTGGCATCCCTTCGCTCCCAGCTTCAGGCAGTGTTGGCTTCGGTCACACAGCTTGAGGCTGTTGCCAATGGGCATCACTGTGGGGGTCTGGATGGGGGTTTGTCGGGGACGGCCAGCTCGTCCCACGCATCCCCTGATCGGACTACGACTGTGGTTGCCCGGGATACTGCCCGCATTGAGGCTGATCCCTTTAACGAAATCGGTCGTAATGAATGGGATTGATTTGAAATTTCGTTAAAGAAGAATAATAAAATTTATCTGTTGTTTTTAAGTTAATTTTCTTTCGTGCGAACTTTGTTGTAGAACCACTCTCTTATTTTCGTGTGGTAATAAAAAATTTTTACTTACTTAATTATTACGTACATTTAAAGAAAAAATAATATTTACGTGAACTCATATGAACTGGTTAAGAATATTAGGTTGAGAATTGGGTCCTTTAAATCATTCGGCCTTGGCATACACTTTCCTGATGCAGTGGATTTTTTGTTAAATATTTTTACTGAATTTTATCCCGGCACTAGCCATAGAACACAAGATTACCTCTATTAGCAGAAAATGTTTTAATTATTGCCAAGCCGACATTTATCACTGATCAAACCTACTTCATTACACATTTAAGATATTTTGAAAGAACCAAACTGTTTAAATTTCAATGTTAACTAACATTAGCTATCCGCCTACGAATGCACAAACGTATAATTAATTCAAATTTTATCAGCCACAGGATCACTGAAAAAGAAGAACAATTTCTTAATTCACCATTGATTTTTATGCATCTGTTCCCGATTTACGGGTTTGCTATTGTTGGTCGCGGCACAGCCCAGCAACACCGCTAAAAAATGCTGAAAAATTCTTAAAGAAATTTTATAGATGACGTGGGCAAGCTAATTTACATAAATAATTCACACTTTTGATAAACTCTAATATATTTAGATCAAACAACAATACAACTCACATTAATTCGTAATGCATCGTCTAATGGCGGCTAAGTCCAGACAGAGACAAAAGAAGTCTACCCATTCGTAAAAAACTCTTTCACAGTGTCCTACCGCAATGACTTCTGAACAGAGAAGACCAAAGAATACATAATGCATTGTGCTTAAATAGTATTGCTGACTATTAACATTTCTTTGCAAATTGATGATATTATTCTCTTCTGGCAACATATCTCTGCTATCGCAAATACTGACACATTTTACAATCACATAATAAATACAGAAAAATTCCTATCCTAAATACAGAGAAATATTACAACAAAAAATATAAGGAGAATAACAAATGTCTTTTACACCACATTCAGTAATATTTTTGTTCAATAATTGCGATATATACAACTTGCCCAGAGCGGCGTATATGGTACAAATAAACTCTTTTTTTTTTTTTTTTTTAATAACGTGAGTTTGCCAGGGAACGTTACATTGCCCCCTGGCAGCATTTGGCAAAGAGTTTTTACACTTTGACACAATGGTGCCAGTAACGTTCTTAACACTTGTATATTTTACGGAATGGCTCTTTTATTTAGTCCCAGGGTTATATAAGTTCATGGCTCCCCCATTTGGGCGTAGGCAAACAGGAAACCTGGGCAAAACTGTGCCGGAGCCCAGCCATCCCAGTTGGTTCATGGTCATTTGAATTAAATGCAGTTATTCATTTGAATTAAATTCAGTTCGTCACAAACGGTTACACAATTACACAATATCACAGTCACATACAGTTCGACTGAAGTTTTTTTGTGTGTGATACTATTATTCGTGTGATACACTACAAGGTCACTTGTCCTACGTAGTAAATGTTCAATGTTTATCGAAATGAAGTCATTGATATGTTATTCAGTTTATGTGAACATAAAAAAAAATCAATAATGCTGTATTTGGTGAGCGGTACGGAGTGATTGTTGAGCGGCGCTCGGCGCGGCGCGCTGACTCCGTGTAGGTCACCGCCCCCGGCGTTGACAGCTACGGCGCGGAGGGGCGTGGCTGTCTGTCTGGTCTGCTACGGGCTGCTGCGGCCGCTGCATAGCTGATGTAGCCGGATGCGCGTTGGATATCCGCTCGCCCGTGCGACGTCTTCTTGCAGTGCTCCAGGAAACATGCAACAAGTTCAGAAACAGTGTACTATCCTTATAGGCATTTTTCCTGCTGTGGGAAAGAACGCACACAGTTAGTGGCAGTTATTACTCAGTAGGCCTTCACTAGTCTGGTTTGCACAATATTTCGTTGTCACAGTAACACGTTTTATGGGCATACAATATTTTTCACCATGTCATGACTTGTCATTAGTCACACGCAAGTTTTCACCTTAGGACAAAATGTATCTTCGTAGTCAATGCGCTTTCCTAGCGTCCCTTGACACACAAAGAGTTAAAGTTTGACACTAGCTTGATCCACCGTCCGTTATCGGTTCACTGTTCGTGTCGTGCTAGTTCCTTGTCCACTTGCACACACGGCGATGATACAGTTTTTTATCACTTATACACAACTATTCCGTGACGTATTGCTGCAGGTTTAACAGTCACTGTCTGTCTCTGCCGCACAATACTGCACTTTTGTTTAAGTTCCTTTATTTTTATTTACAATGTCCGCTGTGCAATTTTTTTTTTTTTTTTTTTTTTTGTAATAGCACATTCGTAACTCTTTACCAAGGTGTGATATTTGCGTACATGGTAACAAAATATTAAAATTTGGTATTAGTTTGCCCAAAAGTCATCTATATTCGTGTTCGAGTAGATTTTATTTGTGCATTCCAGCCGGATTCAGGCATATTGTTCAATAACTCCTTTGAACTCATGTCACACTTTACTATCAACGTCCTACGTAACTACAGTGTAGTCTCTGTAGGCAAAAATTGACTTGGACTGTATCTGGCTAGCTCTTTTTTACTGTTTGAATCTGCACATGCTTCAATTGAAGCTTCTTTGTGCGTAACTTTGCATTACATAAATTTGCAACAAGTTTGCCTCCCATGGTGCCCTCGGGTCACTACTGGGTGCATTATTTTCTCTAATAACATTGGTTAGATAATAAAGTTCTCAGGGCCTCATATTATTGATATTATTCTGGGTTCGAATCTGTCAATCTGACAGCTACACATATATACATACATACACATAATAGAGAAGATTGTGCCAAGAAATATTTCAAATTTGGGCACATAGAAAATTATGTAGTACACTAACTAATCATTACTAAAATGTTCCTTTTGATTGAACTCTGTCATAGCTTAACACTACAAATAATTGCACTAATCAGATTATCTGTGCAAACATTTAGAGCATGTTCTAGATAACACAAATTAAAAGAGTACATTACACAAATATCCATACACATGAAAAAGTCAACCATATTCTTATAACTAAACACTTCTACACTAGTACATTATCTCTAAAGATCACACATCATTAATGTTCATTATTTACAAAAGAATGGTGTCCACATAGGACTATTAGTCTTTTACTGTAGAAATGCTTTTACATCCTTACGCGGATACAGTCCCCGTACTCTCCCTGAGTGGGGATCTGCTAAGAGATAGCTACACTCATGTGGCACACTTACTACTCTAAAAGGTCCATTGTACACCAATTGCCACTTGCTATTCTGTTTCAAGGATGCCGAGGACTTAGGATGATTGCGTAAGAGTACCAAGTCCCCAACACTAAATTTTTGGTTATTCGTCACATGTCGATATATTTTTCTTTCCTTTTCTGAGCGCACCTGGTAAGGTTGCACCCTGCTTTTCTTATCTTCTCTTCCTTAGGCTCAGGAATGACTGGGACCTTAGGCAAAGGTGCCAGCCACTCATTCAAAACTCTATTATTATTCATTATAATCTCGTTTGGTGGATACCCCGTAGAAGCATGCGGGGTTGCGTTGTGAACTTCTACAAACTTAGGTATCAGATCTGGCCATCTTGTGTGTTTATATGCAATGTATAACCTGAAAAATTTATTTAACTCTCCAAATGTTCTCTCTACTAAACTTGCTTGTGGGTGAAAACGGGAAATTAGTATATGCTTTATATCTTGTTCATGTAAATAGTTTTTCCAGGTATGGCCTGTAAAATAGGAAGCATTATCCGATATTATCGCTTCAGGCTTACCCACTTGTGTAAAATATTCCTTCCCTAACCATTTAACTATTCCACGAGCAGTGGCTGATTTAAGGCAGTATATTTTTAAATATTTAGAGAAAAGGTCATACACCGCTAAAATGTACTTCAATCCACCCCTGGCTCGTGGGTAGGGTCCTGCTATGTCTATAGATACTAACTGAAGTGGTCGATGAGGCACTATAGGATGCAGTTCAAACCTTGTGGACTTATTTTGAAACTTAGCTTGTTGGCTCAGAGGACAAGTCCTGATAATGGTGCGAGTCTGCTGGCTTATCCCCTTAAAATAACAGAATTTGGACAAAATCCTTATTGTCTTGCCTATCCCAGCGTGACCCCATGCTAAATGCGTGTGCCACACTACAGCTGGGATAGCCTGTTGTGGTATACACACGACTCCATGGTCATTTGACACACCTGTTTTATAATACAGAATATTATCTACTATTTTGAAATTCTGAACACTTTTAAGATTGGTTCCTTCTTTAATTTTACTAATGATATCTCGCCAAATCGGATGAGTTTCCTGCAATATGGACATATTTTTACACATATGTAAAAAGTCCCTCCTATGTACCTTATCTTGTACTAATAGTATTCGATATTCCTCCGATTGTCCCAAAATATTTGACATTGAGGATTGCCCTAGTGGAAGCCTCGACAAGGCGTCTGCTACAACATTATCTTGTCCTTTAAGGTACATGATTTTAATTTTATATTCCTTTAATGCTAACCTCCATCTTAGCAAGCGGGTATGGTATAATTTGCAAGTCATTAAATAGCTCAAAGCCTGGTGGTCACTGAATACTTTGACTTCTTTACCATAGATGTAATCGTTAAATTTCTTTACCGCCCAAACCACTGCAAGAGCCTCTAATTCGGTAGCGGAATATGCTCTCTCGCAGCTGTTTAGTGTGCGGCTGGCAAATCCGATTACATTGATTGTTGTGGGGTCGTTGCTCCTGTCCCACTGAAATAAACGCGCGCCCAGACCGTATGAACACGAATCTGTCGCTATACAAAAATCTTTTGTCATGTCTGGGTGTCGCAGTATGTTGGCGTTCACCAAGGCATTTTTGATAGCGTCAAATGCGCGTTGACATTCTTCTGTCCACACCCAGTGCGCATTTTTACGCAACAGGCTCAATAAAGATTCGTTATTCATTAATTGGTTTGGAACAAACCGTCTAAAAAAAAGATGCTAGACCTATAAATGCTTTGAGCTGTTTCTTAGTTCTCGGACTAGGAAACCCACGAATTACATCAAGTTTTTTGCTGTCAGGCTTGATGCCTTGTGGTGTTATTATGTGACCTAGAAATTTAATCTGATTACGTCCAAATTTGGATTTATCAAGATTCGCTGTTACTCCCGCTTGCTTAAACCTTTCTAAGACTTTACTCAGTAGTTCTACGTGCTCCTCCCAGGTGGCAGTGGCAATCACTAGATCGTCTACATACACTGTTACCCTTTGCAGCAAATCCAGACCTAAAACCGCGTCGAGGGCTGTTATAAAAACTCCTGCACTTACATTTAGGCCGAAAGGTAGTACCCTAAATTGGTAGCTCCTTCCCCCAAATATAAATGCAGTATATTTCCTCGACTCGGGTGTGAGCAGGATTTGCCAGAAAGAACTTCTCATATCAATAGATGTCAAATATTGCACTCCATGAAATTTTTGAATTTGCTCATCAAGATTTTCCGGATGAGTCCTAACAGGTACAATAATTTCATTTATGTCTCTCGCATTTAGTACTAACCGTACCTGTCCGTCTGCTTTTGCTACCGCCACCAAAGGACTACTATAAGGGGACAAAGACGGTTCTATTATTCCCCACTCGATCAGTTTTCTTATTTCTTTAGCTACTATTTCCTTCTTGGACCAAGGAATGGAGTATGAGGCTCGACAGTAAGTTTTGTGAGGCTTTACCTCGATATTGTACTGATATCCCTTAACAATTCCTGGTCGTTCTGAAAATACATCTGCATAATTAGATAATAACTGTACCAAATCCTGCTGTTGCATAGAGTTCAAATTTTCGGACTGTGATACTTTGTTCACAAGTGCGTCCACATTTGCTTTTAATTGATCATCTTGTACGTCAGGATAATAGAGATTCTGACCTAGACAATGATTGTCTAAATGTAGTATCCACTGATTCCTACACCTTATGTTAATAGCGTTACAATTAGGTACAGGTACCTCTTCAGATCTGAGCATGGACAATTCTATTCTCCTACCAGCATTCATCAAGCTTAATTTTCCCCGAGAAAGGTCGATTATTGCGTCCCTTTCTCTTAAAAAATCTACCCCCAAAATGCAGGCTACTTTTAAACCCTTTACTACCAGGAATGAGCACGCTATGGCTTCATCCCCTAAATACATCTCTACCCGCACTTGGAGTTTATTTGTCGCTGTGCACTTATGGCTCCAGTGACTTTACAATTATTCACGGGAAAAGTCAGCATACGCCTTTCCTTCCCCAGTACTTTGAATAAGTCCATACTCATAACACTGACAGTAGCACCTGTATCTACGACCGCTTGCACATCAATATTGTTAATTTTGATCTCTATTATCGCTTGTACTTTGTCTTTGTGCTCCTTTATGCACGTGGATGGTTCAGTTATTAATTCATCTCCCATCTGTACCCCGTCATTATACCTAAGGATACAGATTTTGTTCGGTGTTTTGTTCTGTGTCGGGCTGCTCTCACTCCAAACCTCAGCCGACGATGGAGAGCGTATCTCGGCTGCATCTAGTTTGTTGAATTATTGCTAGTGGATGGGCGTGGCTGCTCTGTGTCACTGACCTCCACTATGTGCACGTTGTGTTGCGTCGGCCGCCACGGTTGCGCAATTGGCGCATTTTGTGGTGGCGGTCGGTTATTGTCATATCTATCACTGTTTTGCCGGTCCGGACTGGGCCTCTGGTTCTGCGGCCAAGTTCGGTTTGCATCATTATAAGTATTAGTGTTGCTCGGCCCCCTGGCATTTTTCCATCTATTATTGCTTGGTGGGCCTGTCTCATACCGGTCATCGAACCTCCTTTTCCGGTCATTATTCACCGGCGGACTATTGCCGTTCCGGTCTCTACCTCTATTTCCGTTTTGTGCATACTCCTGTCTCCTATTATTACCTCCGCCGTTTCCATTACTTGGTGAAGGCGTGTTATTTCTACCATTTCTATAACCATTTCCGTTACTTCTAGCCTGTTCAGATGCTGCCTTAACGTCCTCCTGAATCAGGTCAATTGAGTCCAGAACAGACAAGAAATGTTCCATATCATTTTCAGGCACGTGTATAAGTTTTTCCTTTACATGTATCGGCAAGTGTGATTTCAAAAGCCTGATCAAATCCCGGGATGAAATCTGTTCGTCCCAGTAACGGGTCTTATTAATGTACTTCTCGAAATATTTTCGCAAATTGCCAAGTCGTGGAGAATACGGCTCTGGATTATATACCTCCTTCCGTAATCTCTCCTGGATACATGTTGACCAATATTTGGCCAAGAATGCTTTTTCAAATTGCTCATATGTATCACAACTGTCAGCTGCTTCGGTTGCCCATAATGCAGCATCTCCTTGTATGTAAGACATAACGAACTGTATTTTCTGGGTATGACTCCAAACGCTAGGCAAAATGTTTCTAAATCCCTTGATAAACAGTACAGGGTGAACAGATTTCTTCTCCGTTGTAAAGATCTGAAACTGTCGGTTCCTAATCAAGCTTTCTTCAATCACTACTTTGGAATGACATTTATTTGTTTCGCTTACATTGGTTGCCTGTTCTGTCTCGCAGTCGCAATTTTTTACTGCAGTATTTATATGCCTATCATTGTTGGACCTGGCTGGCGTGACATACGCCCGTGCCTCGTCATGCCGCAAGCTAAGCTCCATCTCGGCAAGACGACGGTCCACACTCCGCTGCCACAGCGGAATGTCTTTGTGCACTATCCTTTTTAGATCTTGCACATCCGCACTTGAGCCCACATCTCTGGCCTCAATTGCGGCGTGCACTTTCTGATCTATTTCTTTTATGACTTCATTTTCTACTTTGTGCACTTGTTCGATCACTTTATTCTCAATTACTTGAGTTGTGTCTATTTCTAGTTGTTCGACCCTATTAGTCAGGACACTGATTTCCTCTACTATATTGGCGTTAGCCACTTGAACACTATCTACTCTTTCGCTTAATTCTTGCACCGTTTTGGGTATGGTTTCATATTTTTGTTTCAAACTAACAATCTCACTTTGCATAACTTCTAAAGTTTGCATCAACTGCAAGTCCCTCTCATGCAGGCGTCGGTCACGCTCTGCTTGTTTAGCATCACGTTCTCTATCGCGCTCTGCTTGTTTGGCAAATTCAGCTACCAATCTCTGGTCACGCTCTGCTTGTTCAGCATCACGTTCTCTATCGCGTTCTGCTTGCATACATGCAAATTCAGCTACCAATCTCTGGTCACGCTCTGCTTGTTCAGCATCACGTTCTCTATCGCGTTCTGCTTGTTTAGCATCACGTTCTCTATCGCGTTCTGCTTGTTTAGCATCACGTTCTCTATCACGCTCTGCTTGCACACGTACAAATTCAGCTTGGAAATTGAGCATGCGCTCGAACATAACTCTTAATGATTGCACTTCTGACACCTCACCACTCTCTGGTCCGTGTCCAGTGCTTGCGGATGGCACAGTATTTCCGCTATCAACTGAATCACTGGGTGGCAATGGCAACATTTCTTGTCCTTCTGCCCCCAGATTCTCACATTGTACTTCCTGAACTACGTCACTAACATTACTTTGTGTCCCACTTTCCAACTCGGTATCACTACTTACTGACTGTTGCTCATTATCCATGTTGATATCTTTCTGACTACGCAATCTAACCATAGTAAACAAAAGAAATAAAATCTGAACTAAATATCCTAACACTCAGGTTTCACTGACATAATCACACAAGAAATGGACATTAACTAATACACACTTACTATATACTACAATGACTAACTACCTAAATGTCCTGTTATTTTAAAACAATTTACTAACAACAAGCACACCACTAATGATCCGAGAACACTGCACTGAGGCTACTTTACTACCCACAGGACAACTACACTGTAGCTTTACCTTTTGGTGATCTATCTTGGGTGCAGCTGCCCCCTGATATTGTGGTAGGTAATTAATTTTTCGAAATATTGAGCTCTCTTCTTCAGCTTGCCTCTGGGTACATAGTGTTCTCATGCAAAAAATCATACACAGGTATTACCACACAATATTGGTTATGCAATACATACAATACATAGAAAAATTATTAAATGTTCTGCAACAAAGTTCGACTATATTAATTCCCTAGTTATCTCACGGGTATTTAGTGGCCACTGCATATTCGAGCCCCACGTTGGGCGCCAATTTAACGAAATCGGTCGTAATGAATGGGATTGATTTGAAATTTCGTTAAAGAAGAATAATAAAATTTATCTGTTGTTTTTAAGTTAATTTTCTTTCGTGCGAACTTTGTTGTAGAACCACTCTCTTATTTTCGTGTGGTAATAAAAAATTTTTACTTACTTAATTATTACGTACATTTAAAGAAAAAATAATATTTACGTGAACTCATATGAACTGGTTAAGAATATTAGGTTGAGAATTGGGTCCTTTAAATCATTCGGCCTTGGCATACACTTTCCTGATGCAGTGGATTTTTTGTTAAATATTTTTACTGAATTTTATCCCGGCACTAGCCATAGAACACAAGATTACCTCTATTAGCAGAAAATGTTTTAATTATTGCCAAGCCGACATTTATCACTGATCAAACCTACTTCATTACACATTTAAGATATTTTGAAAGAACCAAACTGTTTAAATTTCAATGTTAACTAACATTAGCTATCCGCCTACGAATGCACAAACGTATAATTAATTCAAATTTTATCAGCCACAGGATCACTGAAAAAGAAGAACAATTTCTTAATTCACCATTGATTTTTATGCATCTGTTCCCGATTTACGGGTTTGCTATTGTTGGTCGCGGCACAGCCCAGCAACACCGCTAAAAAATGCTGAAAAATTCTTAAAGAAATTTTATAGATGACGTGGGCAAGCTAATTTACATAAATAATTCACACTTTTGATAAACTCTAATATATTTAGATCAAACAACAATACAACTCACATTAATTCGTAACGCATCGTCTAATGGCGGCTAAGTCCAGACAGAGACAAAAGAAGTCTACCCATTCGTAAAAAACTCTTTCACAGTGTCCTACCGCAATGACTTCTGAACAGAGAAGACCAAAGAATACATAATGCATTGTGCTTAAATAGTATTGCTGACTATTAACATTTCTTTGCAAATTGATGATATTATTCTCTTCTGGCAACATATCTCTGCTATCGCAAATACTGACACATTTTACAATCACATAATAAATACAGAAAAATTCCTATCCTAAATACAGAGAAATATTACAACAAAAAATATAAGGAGAATAACAAATGTCTTTTACACCACATTCAGTAATATTTTTGTTCAATAATTGCGATATATACAACTTGCCCAGAGCGGCGTATATGGTACAAATAAACTCTTTTTTTTTTTTTAATAACGTGAGTTTGCCAGGGAACGTTACATCCCTCACCTGTGGTAGAGTGGGAGGTCGTTTCAAGGTGTGGCAGGGGGCGAAAGACATTCCGGAGGGCTGAACGGAAAGCCTCTCCAGTTTGTCTGACGAACCGGTTTCAGGCTCTGTCTCAGGCTGATACTGATCTTCGGCCTGACACGGCTGCTTGTCCTGTTCCAGAGGTTGCCCCTCAGTCTGCAAGATCCGGGCAGTTGCAGAGGGTGGGCTTACTGGTAGTTGGGAGCTCCAACGTCAGGCGCGTAATGGGGCCCCTTAGGGAAATGGCAGCAAGAGAGGGGAAGAAAACCAATGTGCACTCCGTGTGCATACCGGGGGGAGTCATTCCAGATGTGGAAAGGGTCCTTCCGGATGCCATGAAGGGTACAGGGTGCACCCATCTGCAGGTGGTCGCTCATGTCGGCACAAATGATGTGTGTCGCTATGGATCGGAGGAAATCCTCTCTGGCTTCCGGCGGCTATCTGATTTGGTGAAGACTGCCAGTCTCGCTAGCGGGATGAAAACAGAGCTCACCATCTGCAGCATCGCCGACAGGACTGACTGCGGACCTTTGGTACAGAGCCGAGTTGAGGGTCTGAATCAGAGGCTGAGACGGTTCTGCGATCGTGTGGGCTGCAGATTCCTCGACTTGCGCCATAGGGTGGTGGGGTTTTGGGTTCCGCTGGATAGATCAGGAGTCCACTACACGCAACAAGCGGCTACACGGGTAGCAGGGGTTGTGTGGCGTGGGCTGGGCGGTTTTTTAGGTTAGATGGCCTTGGGCAAGTACAGAAAGGGCAACAGCCTCAACGGCTGCGGGGCAAAGTCAGGGCATGCGGGGACCAAGCAGCAATCGGTATTGTAATTGTCAACTGTCGAAGCTGCGTTGGTAAAGTACCGGAACTTCAAGCGCTGATAGAAAGCACCGAAGCTGAAATCGTTATAGGTACAGAAAGCTGGCTTAAGCCAGAGATAAATTCTGTCGAAATTTTTACAAAGGTACAGACGGTGTTTAGAAAGGATAGATTGCATGCAACCGGTGATGGAGTGTTCGTCGCTGTTAGTAGTAGTTTATCCTGTAGTGAAGTAGAAGTGGATAGTTCCTGTGAATTATTATGGGTGGAGGTTACACTAAACAACCGAACTAGGTTAATAATTGGCTCCTTTTACCGACCTCCCGACTCAGCAGCATTAGTGGCAGAACAACTGAGAAAAAATTTGGAATACATTTCACATAAATTTTCTCAGCATGTTATAGTCTTAGGTGGAGATTTCAATTTACCAGATATAGACTGGGACACTCAGATGTTTAGGACGGGTGGTAGGGACAGAGCATCGAGTGACATTATACTGGGTGCACTATCCGAAAATTACCTCGAGCAATTAAACAGAGAACCGACTCGTGGAGATAACATCTTGGACCTACTGATAACAAACAGACCCGAACTTTTCGACTCTGTATGTACAGAACAGGGAATCAGTGATCATAAGGCCGTTGCAGCATCCCTGAATATGGAAGTTAATAGGAATATAAAAAAAGGGAGGAAGGCTTATCTGTTTAGCAAGAGTAATAGAAGGCAGATTTCAGACTACCTAACAGATCAAAACGAAAATTTCTGTTCCGACACTGACAATGTTGAGTGTTTATGGAAAAAGTTCAAGGCAATCGTAAAATGCGTTTTAGACAGGTACGTGCCGAGTAAAGCTGTGAGGGACGGGAAAAACACACCGTGGTACAACAACAAAGTTAGGAAACTACTGCGAAAGCAAAGAGAGCTCCACTCCAAGTTTAAACGCAGCCAAAACCTCTCAGACAAACAGAAGCTAAACGATGTCAAAGTTAGCGTAAGGAGGGCTATGCGTGAAGCGTTCATTGAATTCGAAAGTAAAATTCTATGTACCGACTTGACAGAAAATCCTAGGAAGTTCTGGTCTTACGTTAAATCAGTAAGTGGCTCGAAACAGCATATCCAGACACTACGGGATGATGATGGCATTGAAACAGAGGATGACACGCGTAAAGCTGAAATACTAAACACCTTTTTCCAAAGCTGTTTCACAGAGGAAGACCGCACTGCAGTTCCATCTCTAAATCCTCGCACAAACGAAAAAATGGCTGACATCGAAATAAGTGTCCAAGGAATAGAAAAGCAACTGGAATCACTCAATAGAGGAAAGTCTACTGGACCTGACGGGATACCAATTCGATTCTACGCAGAGTACGCGAAAGAACTTGCCCCCCTTCTAACAGCCGTGTACCGCAAGTCTCTAGAGGAACGGAGGGTTCCAAATGATTGGAAAAGAGCACAGATAGTCCCAGTCTTCAAGAAGGGTAGTCGAGCAGATGCGCAAAACTATAGACCTATATCTCTTACGTCGATCTGTTGTAGAATTTTAGAACATGTTTTTTGCTCGCGTATCATGTCATTTCTGGAAACCCAGAATCTACTATGTAGGAATCAACATGGATTCCGGAAACAGCGTTCGTGTGAGACCCAACTCGCCTTATTTGTTCATGAGACCCAGAAAATATTAGATACAGGCTCCCAGGTAGATGCTATTTTTCTTTACTTCCGGAAGGCGTTCGATACAGTTCCGCACTGTCGCCTGATAAACAAAGTAAGAGCCTACGGAATATCAGACCAGCTGTGTGGCTGGATTGAAGAGTTTTTAGCAAACAGAACACAGCATGTTGTTATCAATGGAGAGACGTCTTCAGACGTTAAAGTAACCTCTGGCGTGCCACAGGGGAGTGTTATGGGACCATTGCTTTTCACAATATATATAAATGACTTAGTAGATAGTGTCGGAAGTTCCATGCGGCTTTTCGTGGATGATGCTGTAGTATACAGAGAAGTTGCAGCATTAGAAAATTGTAGCGAAATGCAGGAAGGTCTGCAGCGGATAGGCACTTGGTGCAGGGAGTGGCAACTGACCCTTAACATAGACAAATGTAATGTATTGCGAATACATAGAAAGAAGGATCCTTTATTGTATGATTATATGATAGCGGAACAAACACTGGTAGCAGTTACTTCTGTAAAATATCTGGGAGTATGCGTGCGGAGCGATTTGAAGTGGAATGATCATATAAAATTAATTGTTGGTAAGGCGGGTACCAGGTTGAGATTCATTGGGAGAGTGCTTAGAAAATGTAGTCCATCAACAAAGGAGGTGGCTTACAAAACACTCGTTCGACCTATACTTGAGTATTGCTCATCGGTGTGGGATCCGTACCAGATCGGTCTGATGGAGGAGATAGAGAAGATCCAAAGAAGAGCGGCGCGTTTCGTCACAGGGTTATTTGGTAACCGTGATAGCGTTACGGAGATGTTTAATAAACTCAAGTGGCAGACTCTGCAAGAGAGGCGCTCTGCATCGCGGTGTAGCTTGCTCGCCAGGTTTCGAGAGGGTGCGTTTCTGGATGAGGTATCGAATATATTGCTTCCCCCTACTTATACCTCCCGAGGAGATCACGAATGTAAAATTAGAGAGATTAGAGCGCGCACGGAGGCTTTCAGACAGTCGTTCTTCCCGCGAACCATACGCGACTGGAACAGGAAAGGGAGGTAATGACAGTGGCACGTAAAGTGCCCTCCGCCACACACCGTTGGGTGGCTTGCGGAGTATCAATGTAGAATGTAGATGTAGATGACCTATGGCAGCGCCATCTAGCGGCCCAACCATAGCGCCATCTGGTTTCCCCCTTCAAGCTAGGCAAGTTTCGTTCTTTGTAGTTTTTTCCTTTGACGCTTATTTCGTGAGATATTTGGCCCGGTCACGATCAATGGACCACCCTGTTCATCTAAGGTAATCGAAACGTAATTGTTGATACCTTATGGAGATTTCCACAAGGTCTAGACGAGTTCTTCGAATTCATAGAGAACAATTCAGAAATCAGGATTCTGTTGATGAAAGACAAAACACAACAACCATACTACACTAGAGTGTGTAAAATCATGGAGCAACTACAGCAGAAGGATCCCAGACAGCAAAAGATAGGGCTAATACTGCTGCAGAATAATAATGACTGGTTGAAAAATTTTCTATGATTTACCAAGGTATTTTATCGGCACCACCCAGAGCAGAGCCAGTGGTGTGTTTGTTTACCAGAGGATCACTTTTACGACTTTATATTATGCACTCACAATGTTTGGGGACACTATGGCGTCTCCAAATGCCATGGTAAGATAAACACTTATTATTACTATCCAAATTTAAGACGAAAAATTATGCAGGTAATACGGAAATGTGTAGTGTTTCAGAAAGGTAAGGATAAAAATAAGTCAAAACTAATTGAAATAAACCCGATTTTGCATAAAAAAAACCTTGGAGATAATTTCCTTTGACGTGACTGGACTGTATCCACAAGGGAAAGGAGATGTATGAAATGTTGTTGATCTATACAATGTTTTCTCCAATCTAATTGTATGCTGTGCAGTCAGTGACTGCAGGTACCATCATCAGGAGGATTACGCCAGATTACACAGGCCAACGATGGAAAAACTTTATTTCTGAAAATACCTTATTCTTATGTTTTTAGGCTGGAAGTCCAAATATGATACTTAAAAAACTGTATAACCCATCATTTCTTCACATTTTACAGTTAAATTTATTAAATTAAGCGATTTTTAAATAATTTAACAGCTTTTATATAGTTAAAATAATTTAAAAAGGATGTGTAATGAATGTAGATGACGTTGGTAGCATTGCTGAAAAACATTTGCTGGCAAAAAAGGTCTATTTTTGTGTTAACAGATGGTGTTTTATTTACTATCAACCTAACCTCACTTTCCCGTTTCCTGTACATGTGCTCAGTACAATGTCTAACTGTGGTTGTAAAAACTCTGCTGACAGTTTTTGTTATATTTGTGGTGAATTTGTGATTAAAAAACACCAAAGAAACATTACAGACTTTGTGGAAAAGGTTTATCTATCATACTTTTGATCTTAATTTGGTGATCAAGATAAATCTTGGGTGCGCATAAGGTATCTGAGAAAATGGCTCAAAAAGGGGGAAAAAAGCCTTTAGATATTCTGTTCCTATGATATGGAGGGAGCCAAGAAAGCATTCAGATGATTGCTACTTTTGCAGTGTTGATATTGTGGCGGCAGCACCGTCCAACGCACGAAGGACTGAACTACGGCACTGCCGACACCAGTAGGGGCAGCTGTACCGTTATGCGGAATTTCGGCAACGGTGCGTCGCACACCGGACCGCACGGGAACAAAGCTACCACCAGTGCGAGCTAGTCGACGCGACGCGACACACGTCTCCCCAGTTCTTCCGCCGCGGACCACGTGCGTCGAGTCAACGTGACTCCGCCGTAAATGCGTACGCGCGGTCGTAAACGCAGTCGCCGTTAAATTGTCCTTCGCTTCTTCGCGGACGTTACGGCGCCTCCGGTCGCGCCAAGAGCAGGACATTCCGTGACGCGGCCTTTTGTCTCGCTGGGTCCACGCGGTCGCGCCACGGCTCGTCACTGGAGTGTGCACCCTCCGGGATCGGTGACCGAGCCGTGCCGCCAGTGCAACGCGCCTATATAGGCGGACATTAGCGAAGTATATTATTTGTCATTTATTGTAACGGCAGGAAAAATAAATGTGTCCTGTCCAGAAACCGCTTTAGTCATTTATTGCCACAAAGCCTCTCCCATGAGCACAGTGCGTGGGCGCGGTGATAAATGCCGGTTCACTGCACATGAGCGACTGTAAGCGGGGATACAACACGTTCCCGCTTCAATATTACTGGTCATAATTCGAAAAACAACAAGGTAATAAGCTACACTAACCTTCCTTCTGCCATCTGACCAGCAGGGTGTGGTGTAGATGATTTAAATTCTATTCCAACAGAAGTATTTTCTGATGTACAACGTCATTTAGATGAACCAGATGAGATGAATTCCATTGTAATACAGAAAGTCTAGAGACCAAATTGTTTACTTAGATCGAGCTTAATGATTTGGTTAGGGATCTGGGCTTAACGAAAGAAAAAGCTGAATTGCTTGGCTGTAGATTAAAAGGAAAGAACTTATTGGCAGTTGGAAGCAGCACATACATGTATAGAAAGAAAGAGCAGCAATTTTCCAATTTTTTTTCAACAAGAAGGTGATTTAGTGTACTGCTCAGACATTCCCAGTCTGATGAATGAGCTTGGTATTGAATACAAAAAGGAAGACTAGAGGCTGTTTATTGATTCATCCAAAACTAGTTTAAAGGCTGTTTTATTATACAAAGGTAACATGTATGCATCTATACCTGTTGGACATTCTGTACATATGAAAGAAAGCTATGAAAACCTAGAAATAGTGCTAAATAAAATAGGCTATTCTGCTATGGTTGAATGATATGTGGCGAACTAAAAGTAACATGCCTGCTTCTTGGTCAGCAAGGTGGCTTTACCAAATTTCCATGTTTTTTGTGTGAATGGGACTGTAGGGTTAGGGATCAACACTGCTGCAGAGAAAACTGACCTGTGAGAGAGTCTTCAAAACCTGGTGAGAAGAACATTCTATGCAAAACCCTTGTAGATCCAAAAAACATACTCCTACCACATCTACATATAAAGTTAGGTCCAATGAAACAGTTTGTAAAAGCTTTGCCTAAAGATGGACGATGTTTTAAGTATCTTTGCCAAACGTTTTCACACCTTTCAGAAGGTAAACTAAAAGAAGGCGTCTTTGTTGGACGTGACATTAGAAAATTGATGTTTTATGTTAACTTTGAATCCACAATGATCTTAAATGAGAAAGAAGCTTGGGTATCATTCAGGCAAGTCGTTACAAAGTTCTTAGGACATGAAAAAGACCCAGAATATGTTTCTATTACAGCTACAATGTTAAAGAAGTTTAAAACTTTAGGATGTTTAATGAGTCTGAAAGTTCACTTTTTGAACAGTCAGCTTGATTACTTCCCAGACAATGTGGGAGATGTTAGTGAGGAGCAAGGAGTGCGTTTTCACCAGGACATTAAAGTGATGGAAAAACGCTACCCAGGCCGCTGGAACACCAACATGATGGGGGACTACTGTTGGTCACTTCACCGAGAATTTCAGCAAGCGACTTATCATAGAACAAGCTACACAAGAAGCTTCAAAGAAAAAAGATAAAGTAAATACAAACCAATTCCAGCTGACGCATGAAACCTGTATTAATACATATCATTGTTTTGATTAGCTTACTGTGAATACAAACCATGCTTATGTTGTAACAAAGTGTTTAATTAATTTCCCCATTTACCGTATAGCATAGGATTTTTATACTATATAATAAAAAGCATATTGTTCGAAAACTATGGGTGATACAAAAAAACTAAGGCTAGATTTGGATTCAGCTCATAAAAATCTATAAAGATCAGCTATAAAAGTAAAAAAAAAGGTTTAAAAAATATTTCGTTGGCCTACGTTATATACGCAGGGTTGGCATACCGGAAATATTGTTGACAGACAACGTATCATACTTTACAGGCAACTGTTGGAAAGAGTTCATGAACACTAACGACAATAAAAATATACTTGTATCCAGGTTTCACCTCAAAGAAAGACCCATAATGAGGATATTTAAGGAATTAAACAGATTTATCCGGACTTATGCCTTCACAAACAAACAAGGTGGATCTAATAAGTTACACTATTTCTGAAAGTTGATAATAATCTCCTGCATAGTGCAAACTGGCTTTTCACATACAGAGTTGCTGTTAGACAAAAGAGAAGTAGATGATTGGGAAAAACCTCTACACAAGATCCATAAGAAAGAAATATTACATGGAAGCATCAGTACGTGTCCTCGTTTTTGTAATTGGTCAAATAGATCCTGTGAAATTATATTCGTGATAGATCCAGTGCCCAGTACTCTGGGTACCCTAAAACCAAGTATTTGTGCACTGATAGGTGCCTGTACTGTGTCTTCATTTTCATCCACACAGTTGGTAATATCCTCCTGACACAGATCGTATTTGATATCACCACAGCTGTATCTCATAAAACAGCTTTTAACTAGTTCCATGCCCCCACCCTTATTACTGATATCGAATGGGGGCCTATCGAGACGGTTCGAGTTTTCCAAATTACCCTGAGCACTGACCAACTTGTTAGGGTAACCTCAACTATGTGTGCATCATGCGTCTGGTCTCGCCAGTTAATATCTTGCTCAGCTCTCGATTCGAAATTTCGTTGTCCTTGGGCGCTATTTGAAACGTACTTTTGATTGTACTAGTTACGACCAGGAGAATTATCTTGTCGCCCAGTTGCGTTCTGCGCTTTGCGCTTGCCAGTAGCCGTTTCGGGTCATTGCACCGGTCGGCGGCGCTTGTACGCTTGTTGATTCTAACCTCTATGGCCATTAAATCCTGTCCGATTGAAATTCTGTCCTCGGTAATTTTTATATCCTCGTTTGAATTTTTGCCCATTTCAGTTATCAGATTGGCTGTTATTGGTGTTTTTGCGAGGTGGATGTGGCTGCCAACAGTGTTGGTTATTATTGCAATTCCCGTCGTGTTGTGCGTTAGTTCGCGTGGAGTCTGCTTGCACTGTCACTTTGTGTTTGCACAGGTCTCTCTTCGTAAATAAGATCAATGAAATCGAAAACTGAGAGGAGCTGCCCTATATCCTATTCAGGAGTAGTGATTAGTTTCTCACATATGTTAGCCCTTAGTTGGCTTTTCAAGATTTTTAAGACCTCTACATGTGATATCGCATTTGTCCAGTAACAGGTTTTATTTAGCTACTTCTCGAAGTATCTTCTGAGCCCTCCGTGTTTACAGCTGAATGGCGACGGGTTGAACACTTCGCGCCTCAACGTTTGTTGTGCTGCGATGGACCAGAACTTGTCTAAGAATGCCCTTTCAAACTGTTAGTGGGTGTGACATTTTTCCTCCAAGTCAGTGGCCCACAGCGAGACTTCACCCTGTGTATAACCAAACACAAAGCATGTATTTTGCGCTTCTATCCAATTTCTTGGGAAAACTTTCTGGAATGTTCTTATGAACACGACTGGGTTTGTTGCTTGCCTTCGGAAGAAAAAATCGGGAACTGCCTGTGTCGTAATAAGCCTCAATCCTCGAGCAAAGTAGAAAGTCATGTACCACTGTGTGTTGCTGGTGTGGCATTGTTTTGATGTATACCTCTGCGTGACAGGGACAGAAGTCGGCAGCGCCTGCAGCATGTTATAGTTGCGATCTATTTCATCTGGCAGGTTTGGGTTCAAGTGTGGAAAGATGTTCGGATTATTTATTTATCTTGTCAAATGTACAGAAACATAAAAAATGTATATAGGTGCTGACATAATTTTACACAAAAGAAGACCAAAAATTGGACACATGAAGTGCATTTGGTGGAGCTCTCATAAGGTCTTGCATGGTGCAGGTGGTTGGTGATGAGGAACATTGATGGAAATGGCTGTTACTCTGCTCAACGCCACACTGGCAAAGAACTAAGTCCACAGAGCAACCCCAAGACCGCAGATTGGTCTTCCATCTCGTTGTGTTTGATCGTAATCTATTGAGAGACCTCCACATTGACCACTTCTCCGAATGTCCAGGGGGAAATTCTTCCTTTGGTGCCATCCATTCTCCCAAATACCGACACTTCTCCCGCATTCGCGAGATCCTTGCCACATTTGGATTCTCGATGAGAGCCTCAGTAGTTGTCAAGAAGCTCTTTCTTGATTTCAGCCTTGGATGTGTGGACTGACGACAACATAGTGGATGGGCTTCCTTCGTTATGGCCTTACTTTCCTCATATCTCGCAGCTACCTCACGTCTGATTTCAGGAGGAGCTATGCCAGCGAGGCAGTGGAGTTTGTCCACAGGAGTAGGTCTTAAGCAACCCGTGATAATGCGGCAAGACTCATTTAGAGCCACATCTACGTTCCTGGCATGACTGGACTTGTACCATAACGAACACGTATATTCAACAGTGAAATAACATAGAGCAAGCGCGCTTGAGCGCACAGTGCATGGATTAGCACCCCATGATGCACCTGTCAATTGTCGCGCTGTGTTATTTCCGTCTGCCACTTTCTGTTTGGTGTTTAGGCAATGCTTTTTATATGTTACTCCAAGGTATTTGGGAGTAGGATTATATTAGAGTACGATGCCTCTCTGGGATATATTTAAGGATCTATTTACCTGTTTATTCTTCAGGTGGAAAGCGCGGGTTTGTGTCTTGGCAGGATTAGGTTTCAAGTAATTCCCATGATAGTGAACAGTAAATTCTTCAAAAGATTTTGATAGCGTATCTTCTACAGTCTCAAAACAGTCAGCCTGAGTAGTGATAGCGCAGTCATCACCAAAATAAAGCTTCGAGTTCCTTCAGGGATAGGTTGATCGTTGGTATACATGTTGAATAGTAGCGGCTGAAGCACGCTGCCTTGTGGTAGCCCATTTTTCTGAGTTCTCCATCTACTTTTCTTACCCTGAAATTCCGCAAAGAATCTGCAGTTCTGGAGGTTTCTAATATTGCACATGAGTGTGAAGTCTTTAGTTATATAATAAACTTTATTCAGATGGAGCTGATAGTTGATTGTATCGTTGGCCGCAGATTATCTATACTGATTGTTGACACCTGATGGAATGTTGAATGTTCCCTTTCCTTTTCAGTGTTACTAACGATGTTAGTCCGCATTTTTCCTCTACTGCTTTCGACCTCTGGTCTATTTTAGCTCTTAGTTCTGCCTTTTGTTCCTTCATTGCTTTCTCGATCACATCTTTATAAACCTTGTGTTCCTGAACTACCTTCTGGGCCAAGGTACTGCATTAGTCCAGGATACCAACCTCTGATCTGTACTTTATTTCCTTAATGTCTTTATCTATCCCTTCTTGTTCCTATCTCATGAAATGAGCATTTAGACTTATGCTACTTACTTTAGTTGCAATGACAGGTCTTGCACCAGTCCAGGTAGACCTTTGTACGCTGTTTGCAACTTGTCAATGGTACTTACAAGTGTATTTATATGCTTGCACAATTTGTGATTGCTCCTGCTGCATTTTTGTCCGACCCTCAGATACTTCCTTCGCTTTTTCGGCGAACTGTTCTTGTGTTTTGCCTACTTGTGACACTTTCTGGCTTAAATTATTTTTATTTTATGACAAATCTCTAAGAAATTGTGTTTTTAGATCTTTCCCCATACTTACAAGTTAACCCGATAATTCATTTGATAGATCGGCATGCAAATCTCTGGCCAAGTCATTGAACTGTTTTGAAAGCATCAAGAGTTTGCTTCTGCTATTCAAGTAATTCCTTTTGTGTATCTGTCTGTTGTTTTGTAAAACCATTAAATTTTTCATCGATGCTTTGCTTAAGTGTTTCATTTTGCTCATTAAGCTTATTGAATTTTTCGTTTTGTTGTTTCAAAAAATCTCTGAAGCTTTGTTTAAATAACTGTTGTAACATTTGCGCCGTGATCCAGTTTCTGGTGTGCGCAATGCACCCCGTCCAATCATATTTTCATTACGTGTAAGTTTGGCAAGCAAAGAATGATTTAATAAGTCCGCGTCTGTCGCTCATTGTATTTTCACCAGGGGAAAGAATACTCCCTGGAAGAAATTGTGATCCTGTCTCATCTACCTCCATCATATGTTATAAAACATTAGGCAAATGTTAATCTCATAGTTTTGGTGTGTGGCTTGGTAATTTACCTTTTCTCCCCAATGATGCACGACAATGCCACTGTGGTTCTGGCGGCTATTCTCTCGTCGTAATTAACTTTGTCACCGAATGTGTCCAGTTAAAAATTAAATTTCTCGTCGCATGGGGAGAAGGAAACTAGGAGTAACTCGGTAGTAGAATGAAAATTTGCGACTTACGAGTATTAGAAACTTTACTTAACAAAATACTGAGACTCAATTATATACGTCTTTCTCACACCAACTCAGAAGACAGACAGACACCGAAATCGATGGAAAAAGACAAATGAGATACATAAAATGATTGCTATTTTTGTTCTTCAATTTTCTTTCAGTGTAGAGATAACAATACATCCTGAAAGGGTACAGTACTGCCCAACATAGAAAAGATGTACAACAACATACTTTGTTGTTCTTATCAGAATAGCGTTTTTTGTAGAATAACCCCTTTTTATTTAACACACCGAAGCCGGATACCAATGTAGGAAAGAAGGGCAATTTGTATGTTTAATTGTTCAGATGTGCACTTCCTTAAAATAGATCCCTGAATCTAGTTTGGTAATGTTTGTGAATTGAATGAATGGTTGTTCATCTGCTGACCACAGATAGTGAAGGTAGATTCTATAATCATCTTTGAGACAGTTCTCTGGTGACCTTTGGCCGAAACAAAGAGAGGAAGTATACCAGAGCTTCAGAGGGCCAGGAATGTAGCTAACCCATACGGTTGCAAGGTCCTCTCCCTAGTGATGGGCTAAACTGCGATTTTCCGATATCAGTGATTTCTGTGAATGCTACTTTTCAGTATCTGTTATTCTTAACTGTGATTTGTCGCAGTTAAGAGTCGCAGTTAAGGAACCTAAGTCGCGTATCCCTCCGCCACTGCTACTTCTGCTACTTCCGCGATTTCTGCGACTTCTGCTACTTCTGCGACTTCTGCGATTTCTGCTACTTCTGCGACTTCTGCGATTTCTGCTACTTCTGCGATTTCTGTGACTTCTGCTACTTCTGCGATTTCTGTGACTTCTGCTACTTCTGCGATTTCTGTGACTCCTGCGATTGCTGCGACGTACCACCGTATGAAAAAGTTACATCTGTCCACACAGAAAATTGCATCTCAACAAACCTGTCATTGGTAAGTATGTTTTACGTTTATTCTTCCGTTGGCTTTAATTTTGTATTAAAGAAACAACTGTGAAAATATTAATAGTGTAATTAATATGTAAGTAGCCGCACAGTACCGTAATAGTTCGTGTTTAGAAAATGAATTCTAACATATTGTTATGTTCATAGGTACCTGAACTACATTTCAGTCACTCAGTAAAGTGATAATTCAAAATATCATTGTCAACAGATCTGAAGAAATTGCCAGTCTTTAGACCGTTTTCGTCAGACGACAGGTTAGTTTCTAAGCGTTTTGATGGACTTAATTACTTCAGTGAGATCGTTCTTGCGAATGTGATATAGCAAATATTAGCAAATGTGATATAGCAAATATTAGCAATCTACTCTGTCAATTATATTGCTAGTAATTAGTGACAGCAAAAATTGTTTAATAATCCTTGTGTTTTTGCAGACGCAGTTCTGACTGATTACTGGTTGCTGTACATATCTATCCACATCAAGGCTGTTGAGAGAGACTCGTGAAGATTCAAGACAGCTCTTAGAGGATTTGCAGTTTAAAAGTGAAATAATTATGAAATAAGTGTATGACTGATTAAAGTGTTTGATTGAAGTTGTTGTGCGATTTTAAAGGAATAATAAATGTTAAATACATTGAGTGAATAATAAAAATCTCATTTTCCACATGTTAAGCCGTCCTATACCCGTAATTTTCCGCCACTTATTTATTGGTAAACACTTGTTGGAGAGTGACATGCCGCCCCCCCCCCTTTCTCCACAATCTTGGTGTGACACTGACCTGTAGCATATCCCGAAGTCTACAATATGCATTTTGAGGCTGTTGATATGAAAGTGGGAAGTACAGATCTTCCAGTTAAATCAGGAATAGCTTAGTGCATTACTTGAAAGTGACACAGGAAAAGCTTACTTATGTAGGTGGTAGTAGTGTCGGCAAAAAGTTCTTGTGTGTGAAGTTGTCATGTAGAACTCCAGGTGTAAAACTTTTCTCCCGAGTCTTGAACTGTGAGGCATTCATATGACTGTTTTCATTTCTCTACACTTATACAGATGTCTGAGTTCTGCTGTGTTAACATTGCAAAGTCCTGTAGGCATGTGGAGTATTAACCAAAACTGTCATATTGGAAGCAGAATCAAACACATTTGTTACGTTACTCGATATTTTCAGGAGAAAAAGGCAATGTCGCTTCTTATTAATATAATACATTCAGAGTCACAGCAGTATTTGACCAACCATAACTGATGCTGAATGTGCATGTCGTCATATAATATGAAGAGCTTATTTCAATAGTGGTACAAGTCCATTACCTACACTTTTCTGTCTATAATGCTTCTGAAATTAGTGATCCAAACAAACATAAATAAAGGCTCATCTCTAGCAAGAAGCCATATGGTGAATATTTCTGGTATCTCAACTGCAGATTTTTCAGCACTCATTTAACTTTACGACTCTATATCCCAAAATTAACAAAAATGGACTTGTACCACTATTGAAATAAACCCTTCACATGCACACACAGCACATCGATCTCGTGAGGCACAAGGCTCTCATAACGTACATACGTCGGTCAACAGATGACACTAGGAGAAGTATGTTAACTGCGCTTTTTAGTTGCTACTTGCGACTCTTAGTTGCGATTTGTCATAGAAATCGCAGATTGACTCGGTAGCGAATAGCGTAGTATGAACTTTGCTCAACAGATGGCAGTGCTAACTGCGCTTTTTAGTTGCTACTTGCGACTCTTAGTTGCGACTTGTCACGGAAATCGCAGTTAGACTCCATAGCGTATCGCAGAGATGGACGTAGTACGAACTTTGACCCACAGATGGCACTGTTAACCGCGCTTTTTAGTTGCTACTTGCGACTCTTAGTTGCGACTTGTCACGGAAATCGCAGTTAGACTCCATAGCGTACCGCAGAGATGGACGTAGTACGAACTTTGACCCACAGATGGCACTGTTAACCGCGCTTTCTAGTTGCTACTTGCGACTTGTCACGGAAATCGCAGTTAGACTCCATAGCGTATCGCAGAGATGGACGTAGTACGAACTTTGACCCACAGATGGCACTGTTAACCGCGCTTTTTAGTTGCTACTTGCGACTCTTAGTTGCGACTTGTCACGGAAATCGCAGTTAGACTCCATAGCGTACCGCAGAGATGGACGTAGTACGAACTTCGGCCAACAGATGCCACTGTTAACCGCGCTTTTTAGTTGCTATTTGCGACTCTTAGTTGCGACTTGTCACTGAAATCGCAGAAAGCAGTGCTAAATTCGACCAATAGATGGCTCACGTCTTTGAATGTGAAATACTACTTGCGACTGCTAACTGTGACTGAAATCGCAGTTAGATTCTGTAAAGTTGCTACTGTGATATCTGTGACTTCTCAGTCACTGTGATTTCTAACAGATACGCGATTTCCTGCCCACCACTACCTCTCCCACTTCTGTGGAAGCGCGGGATGACCAGATGGACACCCATGTTTGAGCACTCTGTTGCTGGTTCCTGAGGTTTGAAGAGGTGCTCTATGTGCTCTCCAGAAAAATCATCAAATTTTGTTTTTCCAAATTGCCTGTTAGGTATCAACAGACACTTGTCGGCAAGTGTGGATCTGACATAGAAGCATTCAAGAGTCTATTGCGCGAACTCGAAGTAGTCTTCGATAAACAAGACGCAAAGGACAGGAAGAAGGCGTAAAATAACAAATACCACGGGCCAGCAAGGGCAGACGACAACAGATCGCATAACCGCGCTCGTCAGTTAGGAAACCAGGGTTATGGAAATCAAGGTTACGCAATTCAAGATTATGGAAACCAGAGACACGGAAACCAGAACGTCAGGGAACAGGGTCAATCTAGACAAGGAATCTGGGACAGGAGGAATAACGAACGGCAAAGCGACCGTAATTGGAGAGAGCGAAATCAAGGTCAACAGGAGAACCAGGAGACTGAAATTAGACCAGCAAATCCTAATGCACGTCAGAAAAGGGGGAGTCTAACAAGGGATTGGCGCTAGTCCATAGGACGCCACCACATCTCTCACACAAAGAAGTTCGTGGAATAATAGTAGTTTAAGTGGTGTACATAGTAGAATAGGCAAATATATGAACCTTTCTTCGGGGAACAATAATCGTTACATTAATAGATTAAGATTGCTAAAGTATTAACACGCTGCGTTGTCTTGCATAAGAATTTACTGCTGCTATCCTCTTTTTGTTCATGTTCGCGATCTCTGATGTCGATGGAGTAGGAGACACTACCTTTTCATGAGCAATGTTTTTGTCCTTTCCTGTCTGGTGTCCATGTTGAGGGATAATGATGAGTGACGAGATGTCGCACAAACGGGCGCATACAAGAACGTGCTCTTAGAAGCGTTCTGAGAAGTCGTGATACGCTCCATAGCGGCCACAATCAGTTCGTGAGACGTTCATACCAATGCTTGCAGGCACGCGTCAGTGCACTGCAAGATTGTGGTATATTGCGTGATTTCGAGGATGAACATGGGGACTATAGTTTTTACAGTGATGCGGCAGCATCGTTGTCTTGCAAGTTGGGGTGAACCTGTGAGCGTTTGACTCCAATGGTGCCCTAGACGGTAGAAATGCGGGCATAAAGCCTACCATGCCAATGTGCTGGTTGGGGATTTAGCGTGCTGCTTGTGACTGTCACAGATGAATAACCAAGGAATTATACTTGGAGATTCGTGACATACTGTGTAGCTGGTGTGTGGTGGGCGACGGAATCCTCAACAGGAACCAGTCCTGGCTTGGTCATATTACACTGCCTCTTGAAAGGTGTGCTTGGATCGCGAGTACCGCATAACATAGAAAAAGAAGTTGGAACTATAAATTTATTGTCTTGTATAGGCATGGCTAACCTAGTCTCCGGAGTTTCAGAGAGGCGTAATGAAAACTCGGAGGTCATGTCGTACGGCGCGCACATCACTGTCGTCAATAGCGGCGAGCAGCGGGACATCTCAAGGTAACAGGAATTATGTAAGAGTATTGTATAAGGTAAACAAACAAAAAAAAAGGTACGATATACTACACTCCTGGAAATTGAAATAAGAACACCGTGAATTCATTGTCCCAGGAAGGGGAAACTTTATTGACACATTCCTGGGGTCAGATACATCACATGATCACACTGACAGAACCACAGGCACATAGACACAGGCAACAGAGCATGCACAATGTCGGCACTAGTACAGTGTATATCCACCTTTCGCAGCAATGCAGGCTGCTATTCTCCCATGGAGACGATCGTAGAGATGCTGGATGTAGTCCTGTGGAACGGCTTGCCATGCCATTTCCACCTGGCGCCTCAGTTGGACCAGCGTTCGTGCTGGACGTGCAGACCGCGTGAGACGACGCTTCATCCAGTCCCAAACATGCTCAATGGGGGACAGATCCGGAGATCTTGCTGGCCAGGGTAGTTGACTTACACCTTCTAGAGCACGTTGGGTGGCACGGGATACATGCGGACGTGCATTGTCCTGTTGGAACAGAAAGTTCCCTTGCCGGTCTAGGAAAGGTAGAACGATGGGTTCGATGACGGTTTGGATGTACCGTGCACTATTCAGTGTCCCCTCGACGATCACCAGTGGTGTACGGCCAGTGTAGGAGATCGCTCCCCACACCATGATGCCGGGTGTTGGCCCTGTGTGCCTCAGTCGTATGCAGTCCTGATTGTGGCGCTCACCTGCATGGCGCCAAACACGCATACGACCATCATTGGCACCAAGGCAGAAGCGACTCTCATCGCTGAAGACGACAGGTCTCCATTCGTCCCTCCATTCACGCCTGTCGCGATACCACTGGAGGCGGGCTGCACGATGTTGGGGCGTGAGCGGAAGACGGCCTAACGGTGTGCGGGACCGTAGCCCAGCTTCATGGAGACGGTTGCGAATGGTCCTCGCCGATACCCCAGGAGCAACAGTGTCCCTAATTTGCTGGGGAGTGGCGGTGCAGTCCCCTACGGCACTGCGTAGGATCCTACAGTCTTGGCGTGCATGCGTGCGTCGCTGCGGTCCGGTCCCAAGTCGACGGGCACGTGCACCTTCCGCCGACCACTGGCGACAACATCGATGTACTGTGGAGACCTCACGCCCCACGTGTTGAGCAATTCGGCGGTACGTCCACCCGGCCTCCCGCATGCCCACTATACGCCCTCGCTCAAAGTCCGGCAACTGCACATACGGTTCACGTCCACGCTGTCGCGGCATGCTACCAGTGTTAAAGACTGCGATGGAGCTCCGTATGCCACGGCAAACTGGCTGACACTGACGGCGGCGGTGCACAAATGCTGCGCAGCTAGCGCCATTCGACGGCCAACACCGCGGTTCCTGGTGTGTCCGCTGTGCCGTGCGTGTGATCATTGCTTGTACAGCCCTCTCGCAGTGTCCGGAGCAAGTATGGTGGGTCTGACACACCGGTGTCAATGTGTTCTTTTTTCCATTTCCAGGAGTGTAGTATAAGTTAAACTGTAGGATTTAACAATAACTAGATTAATATTGTGGGGGTTTTCTACCACAAGTGTTTGGCGCGCGCCTGTTGGGATGTTATTTTTCACGTCATCAAATCACAGACCCAAGATGGAGGGACGACCGGCGAGCGAACGTAGAATAGTTGCTTGTTCTTTATAAGCTCAGTAAAACTTCGACCTGCATAATAACATAATTTATTCAAAAGGCATAGAATGTAGATCGTTGGCAAATGGTAGTAAATTCTTGAGCATGTCTACTGTCGATCTATATAATTAATAGTAATATTAGTGTGGGCCCGCACATTTAGCTGTTCATCCAATGTAGCGTCACACACCATGTACAGTAGTGAGACCAGTCTCTACACAAATATCAAGATAAATTATTTCCATGTCTAGATTATATACACCACGATTATAATGATAGCCATAGATTAATAACTATAAAAGTAAAATAAGAGTGTCTGAAATGACAGACCATCAATGTGTCATTATGTAAATTTATTATAACATAGAAGGTCATGGGGAAAAGTTAGGCATAAGATTTTTGTAAGAATTGTGCAGATGACGGGGATCGTGGCAATGCAGAGGCCAGCCGGAGCAAAAGCAAGAGGTCATCGGCTACCTGCGTCCGCCCCAGTAGCTGAGTGGTCAGCGTGACGGATTGCCGTCCTCTGGGCCCGGGTTCGATTCCCGGCTGGGTCGGAGATTTTCTCCGCTCAGGGACTGGGTGTTGTGTTGTGTTCATCATCATTTCATCCCCATCCGGCGTGCAGGTCGCCCAATGTGGCGCCGAATGTAATAAGACCTGCGATATGGCGGCCGGACCTGCCCCGCGAGGGGCCTCCCGGCCAATGACGCCAAACGCTCATTTCCATTTCCATCGGCTACCTGCAAGAAGAGAGCGTCAGCGCGCCACCTGACGTGAAGGGTGCGAGAGCATCTGGTCCTACAAGCTGACAGTCACTGGGCCGTATACCTGAGGGATTAGGCGGCAGACAATCCTCGCCGGGCTGTTGACAGTGACACGCGACCCACACGCGACAGCCTGCTAGCTCTCCGGACGCGGCAGCCGTTTGGAGGGATTCCCTGCGGCAGACCACGTTGTCGTGAGTACACGAAGAATATCACATATCATGTCAGAACCTGCGCCTCATGTGCCTCAGGACAGAAAGGGACGCTATATACTCACCTGTTTGGGTTTTTACAACTCACTAGCATTGGCCGATCTGCATACACAAAACAGTATCGTGCCACACACTCTAACAAATGAATGGTCTCATTTCTAACTTCTCCTCTCTATTTGAGAGCAGTTGTAGCAATCGTCGCTCCTAGTTCGATCCTGTATGGATGACCTCACACACTTGTGGAGTCACTCCACGTGCCTTCATCCCTCGTCGAACTGCAATATTGGGAAACGTAAAGTACTGTCCAGCGAGAGAAGAGACCTAGACTAGTGATGTATCCCAACAAGTAGACCTCAGAGACAATTAGTCGACGTGAGGAGAGCCTATCACTGTGCCTTCCTACCGTACTGCCGTGATCATATGCGTGGGTCTTGCTGCAATCTCAACAGAGTACTGCAGATGCTCCAGCACACCCCATTGCCGTTGCAACAACGTAGCAACAACACCTGACGTTTAGCCCTATGTGATGTCAGTACTGTGGAATTTGTGAAGTGCTTCGAATATTTCTAACAATGTGATTTAGTGCCTCATTCTAAGCACAGTCGTGAACATTGTGCAATGTGGAAGCACAACTTGACACCCCATGAACCTTGTTTTTTTTTCTTAAATTTCTTTCTCTAGTGTTGTTTTTGTAATGTATGTTATACCTTGTATGTGTTTGTGTTTTACACTGTAATTCTAATTACAAATTACTGTATTGTTCTCCACACCATGTTGTTTTTTTGTATTTGGTATTTATTGTCGTGTGTGTGCAAACAGTGTGCCTGAAGTCCCCATAAACTGAAGCAGATACCACCACTGTCATTGTGAATGGACCATCAGTTCAGGGAACATTTTGTAAAGGTTATTCTTGCTGCAGGGAGACAGAATGAATCTGAGGTTGTAACTAGATTCTGAAAGCTCGCAAAGAGATTGTTAAGTTAAATAGTATCATGTGTGAGTGAGTTCAGGTTAGTTTCATGATTCAAATTGTTGTAAAATCTTGGGCATTTAATTGCGGAGCAACCCAACTCTGATTGTAAAGAATAAACTGCTCCATATTTGGCTCACATGCCCAGGCCATATTTAGAGCGTGAATGTCTGTGTGAATCGGTGTTTGGAAGGGGCTCCCTGGGTATGGATGTGTGATGTGAGTGTTAGTGTTCCATATTAAGAAGGTGAAGTTGGCTACATCATAAATAATCCTCCCTCTATGAGCTGCATTTTTCGGTTGCAGTGGTTTTTTTATAGAGTGCGGCATGTGGAGTCAGTTTGTAAGATTGTTCTTGGGCGATTGACTCACTACCTTGCTCCTAAGTGAGCCAACCGCTCACCAATTACAATCTGAAATGGCGTAGGGGCTATGAGAGGTAGCATGAGCCCCCTCTCATATTTCTATCTTACGATTTTCGTCTCTAATTGCATGCAGTGAAAAGTTGCTATTCCTTCCCACGCGGACTTCCTACGCAGCGTCTCTCGTCACCTAGGTGGTCCGGTGACAGGCGGGATCAACGGATCTCGAGAGGGTTAAGCCGACGGGTGTGAGGAAGTCGACTGAATGCTTTGCAGACGCCGACATTGTCAAAAGACACGCCCGGAGGGGTCTGAAGTAGCGGCTGGGCTAGAGGTTCCGTTACTTCGCAGAATCTTAGCGAAAACACTTTCTTGCGGGCTACCAGCGAGGCGTGGGAATGACTTGTGTACCCAGGCAGTTGTGGCGGGAAAATTCCCGCGCTTTCTGCAAAACAGTAACTGTGATTGGCTTGCTCAGGGCATAGCTCCGTGACGTAGCAAAATCAGCGCAGAAATTGGCGCCAAGAATCTCCATTGGTGGAATGGTAGTGCTCTGGTAATGGAGTGGAAATTTCCGCCGGTTTTCGAGTTGCTGATTGGAATGTTTAACCACGACCACTGTCGTGGGGGCGGGAATGTCGTGTGTTCGGCCTGTATGGGTGCTCTAGTAGTCGGCTCTCGCCTTTCGGTCGAGGACGTCGAAGCAACCAGCCATCGCCTCCGGTACGCCAGATCGTGTTCTGGCAGTTAAGAAGACAGTTTGGTAATGTATGTCTGCAGCACCGGCAGATAGGGATTTTCCTAGGTGATAATTAGAGCTCAGCAGAGCGTGCCTGTTCGTCTTTTTCTAACTTTGTTCTGTCTTGAGTAGCAGCAATTAATGTTGGGTTAGCTGTGTGTCTCTCTTAAGATTTGAGTGGCAAGGAATTGGCTCCACATACCACTTCGTCATAAACCTCACAATCTAGTTTAGGGACAACTTCACCTTCACAGCGTTTGTTTGAGTATCCAATTTGAGCCAATTTGATGTATTATAAATGTTTCATGTGTTTTTGTTTATTATTTTGTGTTTAGTCTTAGTCATATTGTTATTTTGGACAGAACTTTCATTCTGTTAATCGGTAGAGCAACCCATCATTTCTCACTATGTTAATGAAACCTTCCTTTATTTAACTTATTTATCAAATTAAATTATTGCAGGTGCCAAACTCTTTTCTACTCCACTTGCAGGGTTGATTACAGTCAGTTCGCATATATTTTTTAATCCATGTGCAACAGCAAAAGTCGGAGTTAGAATAGGGGGGGCTTAGAGCATCATTTACATATGTAGATTCTAGAAGAATTTAGTGTTAAATACACTGCTTGCCCTGGCACCTCGCATAGTTAAGAAAAGAAATCCACCATTCTACTATTGCTTTACAGATTTTGCTAATTTTACCTAATAACGGAAATCTATTTGCGACGTTTATTTGAATTTTCAGTAAAGAATAAAACCTAGAGTGAAAAGAAATTTTTTTCCTTATAAACACTGTCTATAACGCCAAAAAGGTAGGAAACGTGGGAATTTAAGACCGGTCTCCAGCCGTGTTGTATTACCACTCTCGCAATTAATAAACAGGTCTATATGGCGCCAAGGAAGCCAGCCCTTGCCGTGATATTTATATTGTAAGTGACCGCTGTGTGGGAAACATGTCAGTCAAAGGATCGAATTTGAAATGCCAACTTGCAGTACAATAAAGTCAAGTAACGATCAAGTCAATGTTAGTTCCAAATAACAACCCTAACATTAGTGTCCAGTTCAGAAGTTATTAGCCACTAGTTTCGAGTAAGTGCTCTCTAAAAGAGCCAAGTCGTCTTCACAATTCATACAGAAGTATAAAAATTCATAAATTACACACATTTTAGAAAAACAGAGTATCGAAGTGAATAAACGAGTCATGATAATTTCGCGAAATTTAACGATTGAGTTATCTGAGTTAGTTGAAAACATCCTCCATGAATAACTGTTGTGAACAACAGAAGCTAACACTGGAAGGAAATTTTGTGACTGTCCCGAGGAACTAAACTCCACCCGTAGCAAGAAGACTAACCCGCCACCCACGTACGAAGGCCTATTCAGTTCTATGCCACCCTTGTCACCCCCCGCGTCCAGGCCTGGCCATCTGCATTGTCACCAATTGCAGGTGCAAAGAAACGACAGCTGCACCCTCACCATTCCTGAAGCATGGGACTGCGTCACTTAGTGCAGTATACGATGATAGGAAAAGCAGGAAGTAACTGAAATATCTACACTAAATAAGGGACCATTTTTACTTTAATTAACACTACTACTATTGAAATTAATTTTTAATCTGTTGCAACAGCAAGACTGGGAATGCTTTATGTACATATTATCAAGAGTTGTAAAGAAGGAAGAAATAAAAGTTGTATGACCTGTAAAAGAGCTACTTGAGAAGCCATCTACGCCTCTATTTAAGATATTAAGTACATGGCACATTGGTAGCCGCCATAAGTGCCATAAAACAATCACTGAACCAGCCTTTTGTAGCGCTTAGTTCCGCCCACAGCCTAGTGCAGTAGCACTCACACACGTGGGTGCGGATGTCAGCGTTGCTGCCGAGCCAGTTGGACCAGCTGCAACCGTAATGTCAGCGACTTACTGCTCCAAGCACCCTTTGAATAACTTTACGCACATTTTCAATACTAAGGAACTTACTTTCCTTCCTATACACTTTTCACGTGACAATTGGACTTTAATTTTATTAAAAACAAAAGGGCCGAAAGGTAAGTAATATCGACGTCTTCGAGATACAACTAGCTTCGTTGAGCCACCAATAATGATTATATGGAAGCAGGTAGGTGAGAGAATTAACAAAAGGAACAACTATGATACCCTGGAACAATTGATTGGGAGACTGATAACCACCAATATTCGCAATTAGGAAACAAGGAGTACAAATCAACACAGGGAATATCACACAAAATGTTTAATAATTATTGGTCCGTTAACTGAAGGAGACATAAAACTACTTTAAATTAAACCTCGCTAAAGAGAGTATTATCGAAACACTGTATTCTACTACAGCATTACTCATAACGTTGACATAACTCGACAACAGCTTTCCTGTAGGTAGGCATACCAAAGTCACGTCAATCTGTTTGGAAATATAAACAAGAGCATAAAGGAATGACAGAGAATACTTGCACTTGCACTTATTTTGCTACGAAATGTAACTGGAGAATAAGGGAGTTTTGTGTAAGGGAAATAATATTTTGTACTTTTGTTTCTATTGCGGTTTTTCCGCCGCTTGTGTCACTACGATGGGTTGCCAATTACTTATGTCGATGTATTATTTTTACTATTGTTCATTTTGTCCATGTTATATTTATGTTATTATCAGTTTATTGGAAAGACTTGCTATAGTTTTTCTGGCACCAGTAATTTGGTATTTGTATCAATCTAGTGTTTCCATGTGTCACTAGTTATTAGAATGATGAGGATAATTATTTTTGCGGCATTTCAGGTATGCTACAATAAGTTCCCGAGTATTTCCAATTTTTAAGTGCTTAGTAATAATGATGTCTTAGGCAATAAATTATTTTGGAAGGGTAATTTAAGATGTAATCATGTTTTATTTCATTTGTATTTGAATGTTTATCTGGAGGGACATACCACGTGCCTACCCCGTGATAGGTAACATAAACAGAGTGAATCACGCCCACAGGACGAGCAAGCTTTGGCAATATACCTAGTCTGTTGGATGAACAGGAGAACCATTCCCACAAGGGCACGTACCATACATGACGCGGCTGGAACCTGCACAGACCCTTAGCTGTCTGTGTCATTCCTTCACTTTTCAGTTCACCCTAACCACTTTCATCTTTCAGCTATCAACAGGACTAATCAGTTCAGGCGAACTACCACAGTTAGACTTCAATTCTGAAGTCGAAGAGGAGTTCATGACAACAGTGTTCTGTGCTTTCTGATGACAACTGATCAGGCGCCATCTGACACGAACCGTGTCTTGTCCGCAGCTAAACCGCCAGTACGCGGAAATCTCCGTTCAAAACTTGAGCCTTCTTTGACACTGTTTTTCCATTGTATTTTCCGAAGGAATACCGACTATTGAAGTAGTATTACTTAACTGTATGACGTGTCTCAGGACACTGCGATATACCCAAGGATAGAGGACGATGTTGAGTTTTAGGAAGAAGTGCGTAGCAGCTATCTTGGAGTCGCAGCAGTGTCGTATAAGCAGTTAAGTAGGCGATACTGTCGTATCAACGATGGGCTGTGTACTCTACCTTCATAAAGGAGAAATCCTTCAGAAATTACGCTCAATGTAATTGCTGCTAACTCAATTCCCTACTCTTTCTATTTCCATTGAGGAAATCTCTAAATTCATGTCGAGTTGTGTTTTCCCCCTCTAGTTATCAACAGCATTGACTTTTTCCAAGCACATGTACCGTGTGCGTTGCGGTTAGTGCCCACAGAGCGTCCAGCTGATCGATTTCTTCTTTCAATTTTCGGTTTCGTATATCGATCGCCTACCTATCCCTTTCGTCTATGCGTCAGTGGCTCTTGTCTCTCAATACGACTACTATAGTCTAGCAGCGTTTATCCTGCACCCAGCCTACTCTCAGGCTATTTTGCCATTGAACTCAGAGGCTCAATCAGTGTCATACCCTTGGGCTATCCACCCATTCTTGGGCCCTTGTCTTTCATCTCATAATACTTTTTCAATGCTGATATGAAGCTCCTGTGTTATTTGCAGCTTAAATTCTACATCCATTACTTTGTCTTGCAGAATGCTAATTGTTTACCCTTCATTGATCAATTAATAGGGAGTGTTGGGGTTAATTTTTGGGGGCTGGGAGGTGAAACTGTGGCAAGTCCGTTCTGGAGGGAACGCCAAACACACTTCTCCCTCCAGTGCCATATTGAAGTACTGGAACAGTAGGGGATCTTGGGGTGGGGGTAGGGGGGGGTTCCTGTCTTTGGGGTCTGTCGTCTTTTCTTCTTCGATTCCAATGCTCCAAATCTTCTATTTCATTTCTTACTTCTCATCAGGGTACCAAGCTATCAGTCCCTCTGTCCACATGCATATGTCTCTATTGTTGAGACCCTTCTCAATTACTGTGTCGACACTTGTCGTTGTTGGCTAAAGCCTATCATATAGGAGGATCTGGGTAACAAGCTAGCTCTTCTGCACTTTTGAAGATACTGAATTTATTTGAATATGTTTCATTTATAACAATTAACTACATAATCCTTTATTCCATATGAACAATTCGTTCATATGAGTAATAATATTAGCGTTAATTACGTCGTATCTGTCACTTATGAACCAATTTACTATTGCATAATGTAATTTTAAACAGTACCCACTGTAACAACGCATATAGCGTGATGTCACGCGTAATCCCACCTCTGACGCGCGCTGCTCTGACGTAGCGCCATAACTATTGTTTCCTTGGCCATTGTCGAATAAACCATATCAATTACGCACATCTATTCCCCTTTATCCAATAATGCTATATCCTTTTTTGTAACATTCGTATTCATCATTGCTCATTCGGAATCCCATAAATCTCTACTCCAATTCAGACGTTTTTGTGCAGCGTTGTGTTGTGCGCTCCGCATTTGACGGTCGGCGTCGCTTCTCAACTGTCGCGCTGGCCTTGGAAATTATCTGATTCGTCCCATTCCGACATAGCACCTTGCAGTCAGCTGCTGCCGCACTCCCACGCGCCTTATTAATGCTACCACAACGTTACCCACTAGCCTTACCTTGTTACAACTGTTCTTATTGTGATATTATTACGCCACTAATAACCTTTCATGGCTCTATGGCTTACTCACTTAATATTCGCGCTCATCTATCTACGTTTTTTATACCTGGAAGCTCATTCATGATTCCGTTGTCAACTGATTGCCTGCTTGATCTAAGATATCAAATGATCACCTCTTAATGTCAATTGACGACCTTCTAAAACATGAGCAAGGACAAATTTCTTATGATCGCCTAATAGCACACTTAAATGAAAGGCAAACGCTGTTGAACTACATACCACCATTATACCCAGCGCCACAGTAACCCCTGTCACTGCTACTAGAAGAAAGAACCTATCAGGCATGTGCCCTCACTTAGTTTTAAGAGAGGATCTATGATATCAACTGATGTGGAAAGACTAGTGTAGCGTAGTGAAGTGCTCACCTAGTGTTAACTCCGTTTTTAAATGTGTCTGAAATGTGTGAACCTCCCCTAATACCCCACTGCGCTGAGTTCCAGTGAACAGGGGTGGCCACAGCCACGCCCCCTTCTCGCCTGCAGCTTTCGCGCTGCTCACTGAGGACAACACATCACACCGCCTCATGCCACTCGCCCTACATGTGACTCCTGTGGTGATGTGAACATGTTAATTTTATTAAAAAAAAAGAGAACATTTGGCATGTATGCCACATTTAAACCACACTTGTGCGCTCATTTAATTTTGTTCTGATGTTTTGCAACTAATGCGATTTTGGTCGGATGTTTTGTAATATTTATGTCTTGCTTTTGTATACTCACAATACTGTTGACATATGTAAGCCCTTTTGTGACCTCTAGCAGGTCTTTTAAGTCTCTACACCCTCCCATCGGTTAAGGACCCTGCCGTCTTCTGTGGGAGCCCTAATATCCAAATAATGTTTATGTTGTTTTGCAACCTAAAATGATCTACATCTAAATAACTCACTTTTTAAGCGAATTCACTTACGTTCTCCTCTCCCACGGAAGGGGGAAGAGGACAAAGATGAGTCAGACAGTAGGGGATTTTACTTTATTATATTAGCTTTCAAAAAGTACGAGGGTTGTTTTTTAAGTAAGGGCCGTTCGCGCGTATAGTCACGTAGTTCGCGCGGACGCCGCAACAAGCCACCGCGCCACTTGCTAGCATCCTTCCCGTTCACACTGATGCAAGTTGCTGACGTGTACGCATCGCTGTGCTACTTTATAATGTTTACGATTATTGAATCGCCCGCCGCGTGTGAGATACGGTC
Organism: Schistocerca serialis cubense; assembly: GCF_023864345.2. Classification (NCBI taxonomy): domain Eukaryota; kingdom Metazoa; phylum Arthropoda; class Insecta; order Orthoptera; family Acrididae; genus Schistocerca; species Schistocerca serialis. The sequence goes on from NC_064644.1 coordinate 93,454,121, forward strand.
AGTGATACGTTTTTTGACTGCGAGAAGCCTATCAGCTGCTGAAATTCATCGTCAGTTAACAGAAGTTTATGGCTTGAATGCAATGAGTGAAGGTAAAGTGCGTCAATGGGTTAGAGAGTTTAAAAATGGCCGTCAAAACGTCCATGACGAAGAACGCTCAGGCCGGCCCTCTGTGATCACTGATGATTTGGTGGCTGCAGTCGAAACAAAGATTCGTGAGGACAGAAGATTCACAATTTCCACTCTTTCTTTGGAATTTCCACAAGTTTCAAGATCAGTTTTGTACAAAATTGTGTCCGAAAACCTAAACTTTAAGAAACTGTGTTCTCGGTGGGTACCCAGACTCCTCACAGAGGACCACAAAGGGAAGAGATTCGCCACTTCATTGGACTTTTTGATTCGTTACGAGGAAGAAGGGGATGACATGTTGAGTCAAATTGTCACTGGAGATGAAACATGGGTATCCCATATCACTCCCGAAAGCAAGCGACAATCGATGGAATGGCGACACACAACCTCACCCGTCAAGGTCAAAGCCAAACAGATGCTGTCAAAGCACAAGATTATGGCAACTGTGTTCTGGGACCGGCGCGGTGTTTTGCTAGTGGACTTTATGCCACGAGGAACGACAATCAACTCAGATGCCTACTGTGCAACTCTAAAGAAGCTCCGCAGAGCAATTCAAAACAAAAGGCGCGGCATGCTGACAAAAGGAGTTTTGCTCCTACACGATAACGCTAGGGCCTCACACCTCTCCAAAGACTTGGGATTTGATTGATTCTTTTGGCTGGGAAGTTTTGGACCATGCACCATACAGCCCCGACCTTGCTCCTAGCGATTTTCAACTTTTCCGGTACCTGAAACACTATCTTGGCAGGCAGCGCTTCAATGACGATGATGAAGTGAAAGCGGCCATGAACTCTTGGCTGTCGGAGCAGGCGGCCGAATTCTTTGAAGAGGGAATTAAAAACTTAGTTGTATGGTATGTTGTTGTTGTTGTGGTCTTCAGTCCTGAGACTGGTTTGATGCAGCTCTCCATGCTACTCTATCCTGTGCAAGCTTTTTCATCTCCCAGTACCTACTGCAACCTACATCCTTCTGAATCTGCTTAGTGTATTCATCTCTTGGTCTCCCTCTACGATTTTTACCCTCCACGCTGCCCTCCAATACTAAATTGGTGATCCCCTGATGCCTCAGAACATGTCCTACCAACCGATCCCTTCTTCTGGTCAAGTTGTGCCACAAACTTCTCTTCTCACCAATCCTATTCAATACTTCCTCATTAGTTATGTGATCTACCCATCTAATCTTCAGCATTCTTCTGTAGCACCACATTTCGAAAGCTTCTATTCTCTTCTTGTCTAAACTATTTATCGTCCATGTTTCACTTCCATACATGGCTACACTCCATACGAATACTTTCAGAAATGACTTCCTGACACTTAAATCTATACTCAATGTTAACAAATTTCTCTTCTTCAGAAACGCTTTCCTTGCCATTGCCAGCCTACATTTTATATTTTCTCTACTTCGACCATCATCAGTTATTTTGCTCCCCAAATAGCAAAACTCCTTTACTACTTTAAGTGCCTCATTTCCTAATCTAATTCCCTCAGCATCACCCGACTTAATTAGACTACATTCCATTACCCTTGTTTTGCTTTTGTTGATGTTCATCTTATATCCTCCTTTCAAGACACTGTCCATTCCATTCAACTGCTCTTCCAAGTCCTTTGCTGTCTCTGACAGAATTACAATGTCATCAGCGAACCTCAAAGTTTTTATTTCTTCTCCATGAATTTTAATACCTACTCCGAATTTCTCTTTTGTTTCCTTTACTGCTTGCTCAATATACAGATTGAACAACATCGGGGAGAGGCTACAACCCTGTCTTACTCCCTTCCCAACCACTGCTTCCCTTTCATGTCCCTCGACTCTTATAACTGCCATCTGGTTTCTGTACAAATTGTAAATAGCCTTTCGCTCCCTGTATTTTACCCCTGCCACCTTTAGAATTTGAAAGAGAGTATTCCAGTCAACATTGTCAAAAGCTTTCTCTAAGTCTACAAATGCTAGAAACGTAGGTTTGCCTTTCCTTAATCTTTCTTCTAAGATAAGTCATAAGGTCAGTATTGCCTCACGTGTTCCAACATTTCTACGGAATCCAAACTGATCTTCCCCGAGGTTGGCTTCTACTAGTTTTTCCATTCGTCTGTAAAGAATTCGTGTTAGTATTTTGCAGCTGTGGCTTATTAAGCTGATAGTTCGGTAATTTTCACATCTGTCAACACCTGCTTTCTTTGGGATTGGAATTATTATATTCTTCTTGAAGTCTGAGGGTATTTCGCCTGTTTCATACATCTTGCTCACCAGATGGTAGAGTTTTGTCAGGACTGGCTCTCCCACGGCCGTCAGTAGTTCCAATGGAATATTGTCTACTCCGGGGGCCTTGTTTCGACTCAGGTCTTTCAGTGCTCTGTCAAACTCTTCATGCAGTATCATATCTCCCATTTCATCTTCATCTACATCCTCTTCCATTTCCATAATATTGTCCTCAAGTACATCGCCCTTGTATAGACCCTCTATATACTCCTTCCACCTTTCTGCTTTCCCTTCTTTGCTTAGAACTGGGTTTCCATCTGAGCTCTTGATATTCATACAAGTCGTTCTCTTATCTCCAAATGTCTCTTTAATTTTCCTGTAGGCGGTATCTATCTTACCCCTAGTGAGATAGGCCTCTACATCCTTACATTTGTCCTCTAGCCATCCCTGCTTAGCCATTTTGCACTTCCTGTCGATCTCATTTTTGAGACGTTTGTATTCCTTTTTGCCTGTTTCACTTACTGCATTTTTATATTTTCTCCTTTCATCAATTAAATTCAATATTTCTTCTGTTACCCAAGGATTTCTACTAGCCCTAGTCTTTTTACCTACTTGATCCTCTGCTGCCTTCACTACTTCATCCCTCAAAGCTGCCCATTCTTCTTCTACTGTATTTATTTCCCCCATTCCTGTCAATTGCTCGCTTATGCTCTCCCTGAATCTCTGTACAACCTCTGGTTCTTTTAGTTTATCCAGGTCCCATATCCTTAAATTCCCACCTTTTTGCAGTTTCTTCAGTTTTAATCTACAGGTCATAACCAATAGATTGTGGTCAGAGTCCACATCTGCCCCTGGAAATGTCTTACAATTTAAGACCTGGTTCCTAAATCTCTGTCTGACCATTATATAATCTATCTGATACCTTTTAGTATCTCCAGGGTTCTTCAATGTATACAACCTTCTTTCATGATTCTTAAACCAAGTGTTAGTTATGATTATGTTGTGCTCTGTGCAAAATTCGACCAGGCGGCTTCCTCTTTCATTTCTGTCCCCCAATCCATATTCACCTACTACGTTTCCTTCTCTCCCTTTTCCTACACTCGAATTCCAGTCACCCATGACTATTAAATTTTCGTCTCCCTTCACAATCTGAATAATTTCGTTTATTTCATCATACATTTCTTCAATTTCTTCGTCATCTGCAGAGCTAGTTGGCATATAAACTTGTACTACTGTAGTAGGCGTGGGCTTCGTATCTATCTTGGCCACAATAATGCGTTCACTATGCTGTTTGTAGTAGCTTACCCGCATTCCTATTTTCCTATTCATTATTAAACCTACTCCTGCATTACCCCTATTTGATTTTGTGTTTATAACCCTGTAGTCACCTGACCAGAAGTCTTGTTCCTCCTGCCACCGAACTGGTGGCAGGACAAATGGTATGGTATGGTATGGGTATGGTATGACAAATGCTTAAATAAACAAGGCAACTATGTAGAAAAATAGGTAAAAGTGTGTAGAATCAGAAAATAAAAGTTTTTTTACAAAAGTATTTGTATCTTTCTTTAAAAATAAAAACGGCCCTTACTTAAAAACCAACCCTCGTAACTTTATTTTTCTTGTTACAGACAAGCCTCAGCCGGCAGCGTCGGTTGCCTGTAATTTTTCTCGTCGCATGGCCTGGCAACAGGAAGTGAAGACCAAGCCTCCCTCGTGTGCTGACGAGGTAACGCCTCCCCAGGCGTCGCTGACCAAGCCACACTCTGGCAAGTTCCATTGGCACCCCCGCGGGTTTCTCGGCCCTGACCAATCAGGGCGGAGGAAGCCGCATGACCGTGCTGGAAGTACTCGACCGCCGCCACCGGGCCCTCGCTCTTGGACATGCGTCCTGTAGTAGTGAACACATCTTCCACTTCTCCTGGTGCTGTGGCGCCATGGACACTTTTTGCATGCCGCTCGAACTTACCCGATTGGCAGGAACCAACTAAACTAAATTACATTGATACAGTAGTTAATGAAGGAATATATGCTTTTGACTTTGTCTATTGCTGTAAGAGCTGAATGAGAACAAAATTTCGTTATCATTATTTATTAGTACAGTCCATCACGTTACAGCACATCAAGCCAATTCAAATCATATGATCTCAACTAGTAGGGCTGTTCTCAACTGTCATTTCATGGGACTTGCGTTCCTTGCAATATGTTTTTCAACTGGTTTCACACTTGAAGTGCAAATACATAACACATTATCTTATATATGTGAATAATGGAGTCCACGTTTGTATAAAAACGAGATTTATTGGACTCAAACGGTCTGCAGTTTAGAGGGATGACTTGTTTATTGGAGAAGCAAGACAGAATTTCAGAACAACGCAAAAAAGAAAGTGGATCCGAAAAATTTCATTATATGATACAGAATGGGAATTTCGCACATTATGTAAGGAGCTGAAGGTGGAGGAATTTGCATTTTATAAGTATTTTAGAAAGTCAAAGCACCAGTGTTTTCCATTTGTGCCATCAAATAGCACCCAAAATTACGAAAAAGGAACACAATGTTAAAAGCTGTCGTCACATCCCACGAAAAATTATTTCTTTGAGGGTATGTTTAGTTGCAAGTCCAGAGCAAATTTTTATGCAATACTCGTATCCCCTTCTGTATCTTTCCTTTCAAGATTTCTGGCATTATGTATATCTTGTATTTGGCTTTAAATTGTTCAAGTGTATTATTTGTATTGGGGTTAGCTAGTGAATCCACACAAATATCAGCCACTGATGCTTGCAAAATTGTTTCACACAAAGTCCAGAGAGCTACTTAACAGTAAATACATGTGCCACAGACATGAATTTGAACAAACAACTCTAATACATAACTTGGTGTATAATTTACAAAAAAAAAGCATTTTTGCCAATATTGCAGCGTCTGAGGGTTTCATTCTATTTGATTACAAAACCTTACAAACGCCTGGCAACATACAAATTATGTCCACTTACTACTTAATTAGAAAACTAAACAATTTATATAAATATAATAATAATGAACAACAAAGACATAGAATTACAACTGAGATCAACTATGGAAATCATGACAAAATGCATTGGGGAGATGTATGTATAGCTGCATATTAGGAGGAAATGAGCTTGATGGTCATGTGCAGTGTTGTCATTGCATAAAATTTAAAGTCTCTTGGTGGTGTTAAAAATTCCACTAGATACGAAAAATAGTGTTCACTAAAAATCTGCTAGCTATGCCTAAACTTTTTTGAGGGCAAAGATAATGTCAGGGGCGGTAAATTATATTTATTTTCAGCTTTTAGTTACTGCCATATAATTGTGTACTACAAGATATTTTTTATGATGCTATTTTGCTTTTATTCTTGGAATATTTTCCAAAGTTGATATGAAAGACTAAAAATCATATTCATTTATTGATATATAGTACGGAAGTGTGATATTATTTTTAACAACAAAACTAATTCTAACATGTTCAAGTTATAGAAATCTGAAAAAAATTAAATTTGTGAATGATGCCCCAACTGAAACTCCAAATTATTCATGACACAGGGTTTCGATCTGAAAAAAAATAAAATAAAAAGTGCACTTCTTGCTACTTCTGTCAGTAATTATGTACATAAGATTATTAATAAAATAAAATATATATAACGTGGCAGTTTTAATGTGTTACGTTGAAAGCCCAGGTAATGCAGTCATAACTCCAACTTTATTATCAGACCAACCCTAAAATCGCGAAAAAATCGGAGTTCCATATGAAAAGTTCAATGCCACCCAAAAAATATTTGTAGCATCTAAGTTTTTGCGATTTCATGGCTGGTCCCATGGAAAGAGTTCTTCTCAGTGATGAGTACACTGATTGGACCTAGGATGTAACATGTCATGGTGTGTATATTATGGTACACTTTCACAAAAGAAAATATAGTTATTAACTCAATACTTTTACCTACATTTCAAAATCAGGTAAGAAGTCTCCAGGATCATCAACTGCATTAAATGAAGAAGGAGTTGAAGCCTCTCCAGTTTCTGTTGCTCTTCATTTACTGACCTGGTTAATAACATGTTCTGGGAGGTTATAAGTCGAGCAACTCATGTTTTTAATCTTGACTTGGTTTGTGACGATAAGAAGAAAATTTGCCATTTGCTCAGAGCGACTGTTCCAAAGTTCGTTTTCCATAGTGTTCATGGAGCTAAACATCTTTTCTGCTTTGCCGTTAGAGTCTTGTAAGAATAGAACAGCAACAGTGAAATCACTAAAATCCTGGAAAGTGTTTGATCCAGACACATTTTTATTTTCAGCTCCTTTGGCCCAAAAGCTAATAGGGATTCCAGTCAACAAAGTCAATAGTTTGCCACTGTTGCAAGATTTTGTCAATTTGTTTGTCTTTCTCACTCAAGATAGTCATTTTTCCTAAAGCTTTGTAACTGGCTGGCAGTTGTTTATGGTTTTCTTCTCCTACCTTCACTTTAAAATCAATACACCTTTTTTTTATTTCTGCAAAAATGACATTATGACTTAGCAGAAGTTTCTCTACATGTGACTCAAAAAGGTATGCAAGGCAGGCACAGGATAGAGGGGGGTCTCTAATTTTAGAACTAAGTAGTCTGTCGGTTACTGCTGCCATCGACAACAGAATTCTTTGGCAGACTGAACCAGTGAGCTCAATACTATTGAACATAGCAAAGTCATCAAAGACCTTAACCGTTTTACAGGGTTTGATTTTTAACTGTCAAAGATTTTCATTGTCTGTTGTAGTCACCAAGGATAGTTTTCAAAAAATACACATATATTCGCTTTCGTTCATCTGTGTATATATTATAAAGCAGCTACACTGTGTGAAATCGATTCTTAGCAGTCACAAAATGCAATTTTAATTCATCTCTTTGCAATTATTTTTTTATATAGCCGGTTCGATAGATAGCCATCAGGTGTCACATGCCTTCAGTATTTTTAACGGTGCATCATCGTGATTAATTGGCTATAAAATACATCTCATGTGTGTGTTACTACATGGGTCGGCTGAAGTTGGTGAGTGTCGGGTTGTAGACACTGGCAGTGTAGGCTGGAGGCCACCAGGTGGCAGTGGTGTAGCAATGGCAGACTAGCCACGGAAGGCATGGCTGTGGCTGTGTGATGGAAGCGATATTGTATAGGGTGCTCCCCTCACCGCCGCAGCCAGCGATGGCACTCGAGGCATGCACTGCCAGTATCAAATGGTAATGAATGTGTGGTCAGCAAAATGGAGCGGTAACTCCAGAGGGTCGGTGACATATGAAAGCAATCGCATTTGTAGTTCATAAGGCAGCTTGACAAGTGAAAGGGCGCAGAGAGTGATGTCAGGTATAACTTCACTGTCGATTTGGGAGTGAAACTGTCACCAGAGCTATGAGGTTGTCCACTTGCCTAATAGTTCGTCGTGAAGATAGTGGTATATTGGCCTGCATGGGAGGCTGGAGAGGTGCTTGATGAGGCAGTTTTTAGCCTGCGTATATTTGTAGTCCTTGGATGGTGAAAGTAGTAGAACACAGATGAGGTCGATGTGGTCGTGCAGATGCCTGATTAAGCAAATGAAACTTGTGCTATCGTTTGAGATACCCTGAAGATTCAGGATATTCTCCACTAGGGCAAACCATGTCTTAGGATTGTCTTTTTGCAGGACTGGCAGCTTGGGAAACCCCACAGGGGTAGTATTACGAGTGGGTGAGGGAACAGCCAACATGCACTGAGGCAGAGAAGCCATACTGGCCTGTGGTTGACCGTTATCGGACCAGAGACTGAAGCAGCAGAAGTCTGGGCTGGCTTGTAGTTGAACGCACATTGAAGTCTGCTAATTTCAAGAATGGGCATGGTTGTATCAGATGACAGTAGTGACAGGAGCATCAGAGGGAGGTGCAGCAGGCGCAGGTGTGGGCAGAGCAGGGAGTGGCATAATTCATAACAGCTGGCCAGGCGCATGATCATCAGAGGAGACCCGAGCAGGTATGGATGAGGCAGCAGCGCCATAGCCGGAAGCAGCATGCAAGAACAATGCAGGTGCAAACAAGGAAGTGATGTCGTGATCCATAGCAGAAGGAGTGGGCACATCTGAGGCAGGTGGGAAGAATGTTGCAGCACCATGGGCTGGCACATTTGAAGTAGCAGCAAGCAGACTATGACTGCTGTAGGTTGTTGCAACAGAAGAGCGTGCAGAAGGTGCAAGAGCAAAAGTTTCCAGCTTAGCAGAGGAGCCCATCACAGCAGGGGGGGGGGGGGGGGCAGGCATCATCACTGTGAATTGTGAGAACACTGCAGGATGAGCAGCCGAATGTAATGAGGCAGCATGATGCAGACTCAGTAAATGGGCCATCTAGCTCCAACCTTGTCCTTGCACCAGCGATGTGGTGTGGAATGGCGTGGCAACATCCTTTACAGGAACAAGGTCGATAAGTAAGCTGCTTGGCACAGCATGGTCAACATGCAGGGCAACAGCTGAAGTCGGCCATATTGTGCTGGGTGATGCTCGCTTGGTGGCGTCAAAAACCTGTTAAACATAGTCATATTTCTGCCTTAGCTGTAAGTGATGAGGTAGATATTATAGCAGATTCACAGTCAAACTTCACTGTAGGTATTGAACAGATCGAATGCGAAGGAATAATGTGGTCGATGACTGCGGTGAACAATGGGAACCAAAGTACACAAAACAAAGATGATAAACACTCGCAGTTACTAACAGTTGTCAGAATCACCACAATGATTATTGGTACAGTTAAGGTAATGTGCATCAGTAATAACACACGTTTCAATGGAAATACATTTATTAAACACTAAATAACTAGAAACAATATAGCAGAAAACGTGAGTGTTACAGGATGTCAGAAAACCAGCATTAGAATTCTCCAAAGCAGGTCGTTCACACATAAAATACACTTTTCACTTATTGATAGTCGCCACAAGTGCCTTTTAAACTTAAGCAATTCAGGTTACAATACATTCCTCATGTAAGAACATGTTCGATTATAGGATTACACATCTATTACTGTGAACTGCACATGTTATATTGTTCTGAGATTTTATTATGTATTGAAATTAATAGGAAACGGGATATAGCTTTAAATGCATTTTCAAAATAGTGCCAACATAGATATTCGAAAGCAGCTGCAAGCTGTTTTTGGTTTAACTGATGCCATTCATCTGTCGTGTAAGTCCAGCCACTTGGAGCACTAGCATTACTGCAACCATCAAAAGGTTATATTATTTTGGCCTGTATTGTTTGACAGAATATTCCTGGGGCTGGGGATTCCCATTTTATCTGATTCGATGAAGTTATCAATATCAGAAGTTGAAGATCGGATAACTGCATGAATGAAATAATCGTACTTTATTTATTTAATTACGTTTGGTTAGTCGCACATTATTAATTTCTAAACTAAGAAACTTTGTGTCTATTTGATCCCCTAAAAAGTCACCAGACGTTGCTAAATTATTTTCCCGGTAAAAAACCAGAATTTTGTCCACTAAAAGTTCATAAAATACACCGGTAACGTGATCAAAAACAGATGATTAGGCTATGCCAGAACTTTTTTCCTGAGAAACCTGATGATGCCGCGACATGATGTCCACTGTGGATGCCGCCATTTGAAAACTGTTGCAGCCCATATTGATTGAACACGTGAGTTAACGAGCATTTTGCTCTCATTCAAGTAAATGGCAGAAAGAGACAGCCTTCCAGGAATGGTAAAACGAATCCTGTCATCCAGGACCGGGTGCTACAAAGAGCGCAGATTCGCCACGAGATGGGGAAATTCACGGGCGTCTATGGTGCTGAATGAGGCCAGGCTGATAAGGCCTAAGTGCTGTAGTGTGCGAGAGAGACAGACGAGAACCTACGTCATAGGGAAACCCCGAAGGGCTGTTTGTGCCCAGGGAGGCGTAGCAGTGTTAAATATGGCGGACCTAAGATCGGCCACAAAGGGAAACATTTATGAAAACTATTTAACTCTGTAGTAATTCAGGGAAAGAAGCCACAGTAATTTTAATCTACCATCTTTCTTAAATTTTCATGGTGATCCCAATAAAACTTGAATTTCGATCATGTCTGTAATAGTTTAGGATTTACTGTTAAAGTGAAACTAACAAGTTTCGTAACAAAGACCTGAATGCTAAAAACTGAACGCTTTGGTTGATCTTAACGATCGACATTTCATATAAAAGCGCATCATTAAAATGACAAATGTTGTAAATATCAATTCTGTAACTTTATTTGTTTAAAAGATACAGTAAATTTAAACTATCAGTATTTTCAGTTAAGCATCAGATCATCATTTCCTCCACACAAAACACAGCATGACACCTTATTGAATCATTAGGTAATAGAATATTTGTTGTAAAGTTTAGTGCATAATAATTACTTTTGTTCTTTATCAGAAAGCACATTGGTGCAAGGCTACTGGCTGTAACATTCAAAGTTAAAAAGGAAATTGTACTAGTTTTATGTAAAACAATTTAACGTTTATTACGTAATGGATATTATTGTTACTTTATTTAGAACGTGAAAGAGGTCAAGCTTTGCTTATTTAAGTATGTTAAAATGTAAAAGCATTTAGAATAAGCTGTAGCCAATCAGATGGACAGCTTCAGAGAAAGGAAGTGCACTGGTCAGTTGAGCGAGGATATTCGGCACGCGGGAGACGCGGCCGAAGCTGGGCAGAGGGACAGCGCTGGTGGAGATGCGAAAGTGGACAGTCGATCTTTAGGAAGCTAGGAAATGAAACGTTTTAAAACATTTCGCGTGTGTGGTATCGCAGGACTTAGTCTCCGAGCGGTAAGCAGCTGCGCGCCTGGTGTGAACTCTAACTTTTTGAGTAGATAACTAGATGAAGTATTGGACCTGTATTTCGCAATGAGATTGTGAATGATCGAACTTTATCAAATGGATACGCACTCAAGTGTAACAGTAACTCTAAATACGACCACTTTCGCTATTAGTTTGCTTTCTGAATAAACGTTATTCTAACCAAATCGCAACTGTGTGGTCTACATCATTTATAGGTCGTTAATTTAGCTCCCGATATTATTATATGTTATATTAACTTTGTTTCCACAACGAAACTTTGTCTCGAAACCTGGCAGAAAATCCAAAGAGATTCTGGTCGTATGTGAAGTATGTTAGCGGCAAGAAACAATCAATGCCTTCTCTGCGCGATAGCAATGGAGATACTATCGAAGACAGTGCCGCCAAAGCAGAGTTACTAAACACATCCTTCCGAAATGCCTTCACAAAAGAAGACGAAGTAAATATTCCAGAACTCGAATCGAGAACAGTTGTCAACATGAGTACCGTAGAAGTAAGTATCCTCGGAGTAGTGAAGCAACTTAGATCACTTAATAAAAGCAAGTCTTCTGGTCCACACTGTATACCAATTAGGTTCCTTTTGAAGCATGCTGATGCATTAGCTCCATACATACAATCATACGCAGCCGTTCACTCGACGAAAGATCTGTACCCAAAGACTAGAAAATTGCACAGGTCACACCAATATTCAAGAAAGGTAGTAGGAGTCATGCACTAAATTAGGGGCCCATATCGTTAACGTCGATATGCAGCAGGATTTTGGAACATTTATTGTGTTTGAACATTATGAATTACCTCAAAGAAAACGGTCTATTGACACACAGTCAACATGGGTTTAGAAAACATCGTTCCTGTGAAACACAACTAGCTCTTTATTCAAATGAAGTGTTGAGTGCTATTGACAAGGGATTTCAGATCGATTCCGTATTTCTGGATTTCCGGAAGGCTTTTGACACAGTACCACACAAGCGGCTCCTAGTGACATTGCATGCTTATGGAATATCGTCTCAGTTATGCGACTGCATTTGTGATTTCAGTTATTAGTAACTGACGGAAAGACATTGAGTAAAACAGAAGTGATTTCTGTCATTCCCCAAGGTTGTGTTACAGGCCCTTTGCTGTTTCTTATCTATATAAACGATTTGGGAGACAATCTGAGCAGCTGTCTTTGGTTGTTCGCAGATGAAGCTGTCGTTTATCGACTCAAAACAAACTGCATAACGATTTAGAAAAGATATCTGAATGGTGCGAAAAGTGGCAGTTGACCCTAAATAACGAAAAGTGTGTGGTCATCCACATGAGTGCTAAAAGGAATCCGTTAAACTTTGGTTACATGATAAATCAGTCTAATCTAAAAACCATAAATTCAACTAAATATCTAGGTATTACAAATAGGAACAACTTAAATTGGAAGGAACACATAGAAAATGTTGTAGGAAAGGCTAACCAAAGACTGCGTTTTTTTTTGGCAGGACACTTAGAAAATGTGACAGACCTACTAAGGAGACTGCCTACACTAGGCTTGTCCGTCCTCTTTTAGAATACTGCTGCACAGTGACGGATACTTACCAGATATGATTGATGGAGTACATCGATAAAGTTCAAAGAAAGGCAGCAAATTTTGTATTTTCGCGAAATATGGGAGAGAGTGTCACCGAAATGATAAAGGATTTGGGCTGGACATCATTAAAAGAAAGGAGTTTTTCGTTGCGATGGAATCTTCTCACGAAATTCCAATCACCAACTTTCTCCTCCGAATGCGAAAATATTTTGTTGACACCGACGTATTAAGGGAGGAACAATCACCAAGACAAAATAAGGGAAATCAGAGCGTGTATGGAAAGATATAGGCGTTCATTAGTTACGTGCGCTATACGAGATTGGAATAATAGAGAATTGTGAAGGTGGTTCAATGAACCCTCTACCAGGCACTTAAATGTGATTTGCAGAGTATCCATGTAGATGTAGATGTATGTTTCATACAATTTTGCAAACTTCCCATCTGCCAGACAATTTAACCAAAGGGTCATAAGTGCCTATTTTACGGCGAGTAATGCGATACATGCAGTTCAAGCCCTAGACGAGTTTGAGCCAAGACATTTCGACGAAGAGGAACCGCATGTGAGCATGAATATCTTTGGGATGTTAGCTCGCAAACATAACATGATGGACAATGTGAACTGGCCTGAAAGTTGTTTGATCAAAGACGCCATCATTCATCACTCTTGGGTGTAGTACTCCTTGTGGTCGTAGTCTGAAGTGTAAAGAAATTACACTTCTTTCATAAGTGGACTTGTTCAAGTGACATTTTCTTTTATATGTATGAATTTAAGATGAACTGTTTAATCTTTTTGTAATGTTTATGTATCTGACATTTGACTTCAGTTTTTCTATCAATCCAACTTAAAAAGCTCTCTGGGTTAATACTGTGACTGGAAACTGATGAAACAGTAAAATATGTTCTCAGCATTTTCGGTAAGTGAGTGTAAACAGAGCATCAGCTTCGTCAATCCATATTAAGGGAAAGGTTGTGCCATCAGTTTTTCCCATATGTCCTCCTCACTTATGGAAGGCATTTACATAAAAAGTAGAATATTAATTTTGATTTCTGCTCCTTTAAAATTACAGTTTAAATGGGAAGATATTACATATGGTAGCAGTGTACACTGCACTAATAACAGTCAACCACATAATGATTTGAGTACATTTATTTAACATGAGAAAATGTCAGCGTAGAGGAGAAAACAAAACCAATGCTTATGCATTGTCTTCGTCCACGCCCGCCACAGAGACGTCCCTTTCCCCTCCAGAGTATGGGATAAGTGCAGAGATGGAAATAGTGTCGACAACAAAGTCTCAAAGCCACCAGGAAGAACATAAGTGGCATCCTGCGCAGGAATACAGTTAATCATCGACGGTCAAGGGGAGAGAGGTGGACAGAGGGTGGAGAGGAATGTAGATTGAAAGGATGTCATTACCTGAAACAGAAGCTAATGGAGAGTCGCTGTCAGCATCGTCAGGGCCATCGAACACGGCGAAAGGGGTGACATCGAAGTGCAGTGATGTGTCCTGTGGTGGGGTTGAAGGAACGTTGAAGATGAAGATGGTGCCATTGCACATACACTCCTGGAAATGGAAAAAAGAACACATTGACACCGATGTGTCAGACCCACCATACTTGCTCCGGACACTGCGAGAGGGCTGTACAAGCAATGATCACACGCACGGCACAGCGGACACACCAGGAACCGCGGTGTTGGCCGTCGAATGGCGCTAGCTGCGCAGCATTTGTGCACCGCCGCCGTCAGTGTCAGCCAGTTTGCCGTGGCATACGGAGCTCCATCGCAGTCTTTAACACTGGTAGCATGCCGCGACAGCGTGGACGTGAACCGTATGTGCAGTTGACGGACTTTGAGCGAGGGCGTATAGTGGGCATGCGGGAGGCCGGGTGGACGTACCGCCGAATTGCTTAACACGTGGGGCGTGAGGTCTCCACAGTACATCGATGTTGTCGCCAGTGGTCGGCGGAAGGTGCACATGCCCGTCGACCTGGGACCGGACCGCAGCGACGCACGGATGCACGCCAAGACCGTAGGATCCTACGCAGTGCCGTAGGGGACCGCACCGCCACTTCCCAGCAAATTAGGGACACTATTGCTCCTGGGGTATCGGCGAGGACCATTCGCAACCGTCTCCATGAAGCTGGGCTACGGTACCGCACACCGTTAGGCCGTCTTCCGCTCACGCCCCAACATCGTGCAGCCCGCCTCCAGTGGTGTCGCGACATGCGTGAATGGAGGGACGAATGGAGACGTGTCGTCTTCAGCGATGAGAGTCGCTTCTGCCTTGGTGCCAATGATGGTCGTATGCGTGTTTGGCGCCGTGCAGGTGAGCACCACAATCAGGACTGCATACGACCGAGGCACACAGGGCCAACACCCAGCATCATGGTGTGGGGAGCGATCTCCTACACTGGCCGTACACCACTGGTGATCGTCGAGGGGACACTGAATAGTGCACGGTACATCCAAACCATCATCGAACCCATCGTTCTACCATTCCTAGACCGGCAAGGGAACTTGCTGTTCCAACAGAACAATGCACGTCCGCATGTATCTCGTGCCACCCAACGTGCTACCCTGGCCAGCAAGATCTCCGGATCTGTCCCCCATTGAGCATGTTTGGGACTGGATGAAGCGTCGTCTCACGCAGTCTGCACGTCCAGCACGAACGCTGGTCCAACTGAGGCGCCAGGTGGAAATGGCATGGCAAGCCGTTCCACAGGACTACATCCAGCATCTCTACGATCGTCTCCATGGGAGAATAGCAGCCTGCATTGCTGCGAAAGGTGGATATACACTGTACTATTGCCGACATTGTGCATGCTCTGTTGCCTGTGTCTATGTGCCTGTGGTTCTGTCAGTGTGATCATGTGATGTATCTGACCCCAGGAATGTGTCAATAAAGTTTCCCCTTCCTGGGACAATGAATTCACGGTGTTCTTATTTCAATTTCCAGGAGTGTAGATAGGTCATCGATGTTATGACCTTAGACTTCGCATGGAATACTGGCTTGTGTAAAGAAATCGAGTCACATGCAGAGGAAGAGACACTGCACTCAGGGAGAGAAGGATAGCTAGAGAAATCACTTGGAAGAGAAATGGTAACCTTGTCCTGGGCATGGACAACTGTAGAATCAGAACTGTCATCCATACTTTGTGGTGGGGGGGAGGGATCAGCTAAACTCCAGGCCAGTTTGAGACAGACACTATTTGCTTCTTCCCATTAAATAGAATGTTGAAGGTGTTCTGTCCACTGCTGAACAGGCGAGAGTAGGGAGGCTGGAGTGTGGCTCTGACTGAGTCATCATGTAGCATAATGTAGTTACAATGTGCGAGGTCTTCATGAAGGAAGAAGCGAGGAAAGGTGTGAGTCCTTGGATGGGAGGTTATGTATTTTATAAATGCATGCAGGCACTCGTTTAACCAATTCTGGAAGTTCATCTGTGGTTAGAATGGGCATTGGTTCGACAAACTGAGTGGGTAGGACATGGGCTTCGCCATATAAGGCCTCTGCTAATCAGGCCTGGAGGTCATCTGTGCACACTCTGAGTGGGATCATGGGAGTGCAGAGAACCAAGAACAACTGTGATACGTAAGTGTAACCTTCAGTGCACGATTCCACCTCTCCACTAAGCCGTTATTCTGGGCATAATATGTTGTCATATGGAATTCCTACATCACACAGAGCTCGCACAGGCGGGATAACAATGTTGACTCAAATTGGTGGTCCTGATCCATGGTAGTAGAGGAAGGACAACCAAATCGAGCAACCCAGGGATTGAGAAAGACAAGAGCTACAGTTTCAGCAATGATATCAGCAGCTGGGATGGCTTCAACCCATTGTATCGTATGATTAATAATAGACAGGATGTAATGGAAGCTGTCTGACTGGAATAGAGGAACGATGATGTCGATATGGATGTGTTGTAATCTGTCCTTCGGTATGCTAAATGTTCCGAGGTATGGCTAGGCATGTCTACTGGGTGGAGTGTACCAGTGGAAGTGTCACAGGAGATAGGCATTGTGTAGCCCGGAGGAGGTATTGCTCAAGTGTTAGAGTGCAGTCTGAATCTTGAGGCGTTTGCGACAACTCCTGGTCATTTGCTTGTAGGTTGGCAAGCTCACCCATATTGATGGGAGAGGTTATAGAGTTCATGTAGGATGACATTACCTGCATCCCGTATATACTAAACACTGGTGGAGTATTGACAGATGAGGTCTATGTGGCATAGGCATTGTGCAGATACACCCATGCTTGGGTTTTGAATAGCATCTGCTAGAGGACTGAAATCTGTGCAGATGGTGGACTCGCAACCCTCGACGTTATCACAAAAGTATCATACCACTTCGTATACTGCCAGCAATTCACAGACAAATGTGGACCATTTGTGCTGAGAGGCTGTCAGTTTATGGAAAAAAATTCAAAGGCTCTGTTTATCACCCAAGTGTTGCTGTAACACTTCACCTATTGATGAATCATCTGCATTGCTCGTAATGGAAATACACGGATCTGACATAGTATGGGGCAGAGTGACAGCACGGGAAAGAGCTGACTTCAATGCATCTCTTCCATCCAGGGAGCCTTCCAGGCGCCAGAAGTGATTTTGCCTTTAAGGGCATCAGTGAGGCAGGCCTGGAGGGAGGCAGCATGAGGAATGAGACGTCTGTAAAAGTTGATAATTCAGGGAAACTGGTGCAACTCACGATAGTCAAGGGGAAGAGGAAGGAGTTTAATGAAATCGACTCAGAAGGAGGTAAAACGGATTCCGTCCGCCAAAACTGCATGGCTGAGGAAGGTGACATCTCCTCTGCACAGTTAAGATTTCTCATGGTTTATCTCGACACCATTATTATGTAGAAAATGAGCAAGATTTAATTCATGCTCAGCCTCAGATGAGGAGGGAATGAGTATGTCATCTACGTAGGCATATGCATATGGCATGTTAAAAAGCAAGGAGTCAACAAAACATTGTCAGGTCTGGGCAGCATTTTTTAGGCCATACGGCATACAACAGTATTCAGCGAGGCCAAATGGTACAATCGCGGCGTGTGTTTGTATTGTCCACTGGGGCCATCGGTATATCAGTAAACTGTCGGAATACTCGTAATAAAAGTTCCCAAATTTACTGCCGTCCAGGAAAATTCTCGCACTCGAGTTATTCTAGGGACCCGACGTGGAAAGCTCTTGAGATATTTAGCAAGCCGTGGAACATATATCAGAACGACATGTCAGAGGCCATAGGAGGGAGAGAGTCATTGCAGCTGACAAAAATATTCTCTCTATTGAGGACAAAGTTGAGTGTGATAGTGAAGTCCTCTTGTTGCGTGTAACAAGTATAGGTGCAACCAAGTTAATTGTTGGATGTTTTTCCAAGCCAGCCAATTCTGCTGTGACTGTTCGAGAGCCATTCAAAGAAAGTCTACGGTTGGTAGCGCGTAAATAACCAGATCATGCAATAGTGGTTGGAGGTGACTTTAATGTGCCGAGTATAGACTGAGATGTCTATGGACTCATTGGAGTAGGTACAGACAGACAGTCATGCGAAACACTTTGTAACACGTTTTCTGAAAATTGTCTTGAACAGCTAGTTCGGCAGCCCACATGCACTGGAAATATCTTAGACCTTGTAGCTACAAACAGGCTGGATCTTATCGACAATGTCAGAATAGAAACGAAGAATAGCGACCATGATGTCATTTTAGCAACTATGATTATGAAAGTTAATGAATCAGTAAAGAAGGCTAAGAGACTGTTTCTGCTAGACAGGGCAGTTACTAATATCTCACATAGACAGTGAATTGGCATCGCTTAGTTCCAGTAAGGTGGATGTAGAGGAATTATGGGCAAAGTTTAAGTAAACTGTAAATCGTGGTCTGGAGCGTCATGTGACTAGTAAGTGGATAAAGGATGGAAAAGACCCACCATGGTTTAATAAAAAAATTCGGCGAATGCTGAGGAAGCAGAGGCTGTTGCACTCTCGTTTCAAAACGGACTGCATAAATGAAAGAAGGTTTGTAGCTAGATTTGTGCGTCTGTGAAAAGATCTATGCACGAAGCATGCTACTACCACTGTCACACCTTAGCAAAAGATCTGGCAGTGAAACCGAGAAAATTCTGGTCATATGTAAAATCGCTAAGCATGTTTAAGGCTTCCATTCAATCCCTTGTTGACCAGTCTGGTGTGGCAGCTGAAGATAGCAAAAAGAAAGCAAATCTTTATATTTCATGTTCATGAAATTGTTCACACTAGAATCATACAGACATACGGTAGTTTGGCCATCGGACAAACTCTCGTATGGACGACAGGTAATATGGCGTAGAGAAACAACTGGAAGATTTGGATGTAAATAAATCACCAGGTCGAGATGGAATCCCATTTCGATTTTACAAACAGTACTCTATGGTATTGGTCCCTTACCTAGCTTGCATTTATTGTGAATCTCTTGTCCAGCGCAAAGCCCCAAGTGGCTGGAAAAAAGTGCAGGTGACTCCAGTATATAAGAAAGATAAAAGAACGGACCTGCAAAACACAGGCCAATATCCCTAACTTCTGTTTGCTGCAGAATCCTTGAACATATTCTCAGTTCGAATATAATAAACCTTCTTGAGACTGAGAAACTTATATGCACGAATCAGCATGGTTTGAGAAAACATTGCTCATGTGATACTCAGCTTGCCCTTTTCTGAGAACTATGGATGAAGGGCAACAGGTAGATTCAATATTTCTAGATTTCCGGAAAGCATTTGACATGGTCTCCCATTGCAGGCTGTTAAACGAACGTACAAGCACATGGAATAAGTTCACAGATATGTGAGTGGCTCAAAGACTTCTTAAATGATAGAACTCAGTATGTTGTCTTTGACAGTGAGTGCTCATCAAAGACAAGGGTATCGTCAGGAGAGCCACAGGGAAGTGTGATAGGACTGCTGTTGTTCTCTGTGTGCATAAATGATTTGGCTGACAGGGGAGCAGCAATCTACAGTTGTTTTCTGATGATGCTGTGGTGTATGGTAAGGTGCTGAAATTGAATGACAGTAGGAAGATACAAGGCAACTTAGACAACATTTTCAGTTTATGTGATGAATGACAGCTAGCCCTAAATGTGAAATAATGTAAGTTAATGCGGATGAGTAAGAAGATCATACCTGTAATTCTCAGACACATTATTACTAGTGTCCTGCTTGACACTATCGAGTCATTTAAATACCTGGGTATAATGTTTCAAAGCGATTTGAGGTAGAATGAGCATGTGGTAGGGAAGGCGAATGGTTGACTTCGGTTTATGGGGAGAATTTAAGGAAAGAGTGGTTCACCTGCAAAGGAAACTGCATATAAGACCCTGGTGTGATCTATTCTTGAGTTCTGCTCAAGTGTTTGGGATCAGTACCAAGTCGCATTGAAGGAAGACATTGAAGCAATTCAGAGGCGGGCTGCTAGGTTTGTTACCAGTAGGTTCAAACAGCTCATGTTACGGAGGTACTTCAGGAACTCCAATGGGAATCTGGGAAGGGAAGACGACGTTCTTTTCGAGAAACACTATTGACAAAATTTAGAGAAGCGGCGTTTGAAGCTGACTGCCAAACTGTTCTACTGCTGCCAACATTCATTGCTCATAAGGACCATGAAGATAGAGAAATTAGGGCTCTAGTTGCGAGTGGAACAGGAAAGATAATGACAGGTTGTGGTACAGGATACCCTCTGACACGCATCACATGGTGGCTTGCAGAGTATCTGTGTATACGTATACCTGAAACAGTGAAACATGTCACTTGACAGTTCACCTGTAGTTGGCTATACTGCGATTGCGAGGTTGCAATAGCTGCCACAGCACATACCTAGCTTTGAAGTATGTTTTGTAAATATAAGCTACAATCAACGTTTATATGTAAGTACAACAAAGTACGTTTTTCTAACAATGAAGAGAACGACGACGGAGGCAAATCATTTGATAGTTTATGAAACTGTGAAATAGGAACACCCGAAATTAATGACAATATCTATGAAAAGCCATTGCAAATTGTTACCGTAATAGCTGCACCTAAAACGTCGTATAAGTATGTAAACCTAAGCGTACCAAAGAACACGCTATCCACACTCGTAGAAAGAAATAAAGCAAAACGTGCATAGTCTACTCACTTGCAGAGAGAAAGAATTAATTCTGTATACATTTACATTCACCAATTTACAATTTCAGAGGCGCAATTCCATCAAGTTCTCCATCACTATCATCGGAATCGGTGCCAAAACCATTGTCTTCATCGTCATCATCATCATCAAGAGAAATGGCACTCCACGACACATGGATTGTCGCCCGGTGAACGACGTCGTTTTGGTGACATTGTTTCATAAACAAAAACTGTAGTCGAGGTGGTAACACAACACAAAAGCAGGCAGTCACACACTAACATACAATGTTTAAACGGAAGCTGGCAACGTGGGAGTGCGGACGCAGGAACCAGCTTCTGTTGCGGTGCTGTTATTGTGTTATTGGTTCAGAAGATGCAGTGCCTTGCGCTCCTCACTTGTTTGTCAGTTATACTGCCAACTTTACAGGGCCTGGGGAGTGTCCCTGAAGTAACATGTTTCAGAGGCCTGGGGATAGATGTAGATGATGATAGGATTTGCATCAATCCAAAACACTAAATACCTGCACACCAATAAGCAGCTGTGCGAAGTCTTGTATGTGTGGAATCGGTTAGCAGTCCATAATGGTGCGAGCATTTAAGAGCCCTATAATCGCCATGGAGCCTGGCCAAACCGGCTTTCTTTTGCATGAGTTGTATGGGAGAAAACCAGTTTAGCTGATCAGTGAACAATCTCTGAACTAAGGAGCTAATGGATTTCACCTGGCAGAGTTTCTTTGATGAACCGATGGGCTTTGAATGAACAGGAGGTCCCTCGGTGGTATTGATTTAATGATAAGTACTGTTGTAATGCGTGATAGGTGAGAATCATCTGACACCATGAGGGGAACATTATGGTTGACTTGTGCAGAGGGAAAGCACTGTAAGTTGGTAGCAGAAGGTGTAGTGTTACTGAAATGAGTAGTTAAAGCAGCTGATACTGGCGCATTGGAGTCATGATATCGTTGTGTAGATGACAATTGTTGCAGTAGCCAGTTGCCTGTATAAATTCCTCGGATGCCATGCCAGTCCATTGCCGAAGGATGTTGTGCTCGTGGAGAGTGTCGGTTGAAGCTCACTCGGCGGTAAAGTGAGCAAGCAGTGTCATAAGGCGAACCGTTAAAGATGAGCACCAGACCAAAGAGTGCGTGGGTGAATCCTCGACAGAGGGAAGGCTGGAGGAAGTGCCAAACAAGCCTGTAATTAAAGTTCATGAAGCAAGATGCAGCAAGGCAGCTTTGCAAATGTTCGGGGAAAAGCTGAAATGTTGTAAAATTCCATGTCTACGACAGGTTTGTCAATGGCCGGCACTTGGGAAGTCCACTTAATACTGAGTCCTGGAGCAAATTGTACTGAAAGTTCAGCTGCACCGAGGCCGTTAATAATAGAATTATTCATGCACATAATGTTAATTTAGAAGGTGTCATTTTTGCCAGAGCTAGTGCAGGAGTTATCACACTGGTCTCAGTACATGTGTTGATCAAAAAATTTTAGCCAGTGAACTGTCCAGTATGTAGAGGCAGCTGCCAGTGGTTATTGTGACAGACACCAGTCTGTTGCATCTGTAGGCATCAAGGGGAAGTCATTCGGTCCAGCACACCTAAACTGGACTTCACATCGAGTTTGGGTTTGCACAAGTTGGACAGCAATTACATGCAGCATCACTGAACATGGAGTGAAACTGGCACAGTGGGTGCACCAAGTGTGGAATGTTGGCCACTGCACATGTACCGTCCGTTGGTAGAGTGGGGGGACAGGGTGGCTAAGCACTCTGCCAGATGGTAGTTTGGCAGCTCTTGGAGAGAGTGCAGGCAGTGCACGCTGGTTCCTGATAGGTGGCTGCGTGTTGCATGAGGGTTGCGGACACACTCTTCCATGTCCTCTTCCAGCAGGGGAGGGGTGGGGGGGATGGGCAGGAGTGGAGACGTTTGCTTCTTGTTTCTTGATGTCGTTGACAGTATGGACCAGCTGACGGTGTCTAAGTAAGGTGTAAGCTTGGTAGCTAGGTTGTGATGTGTGATAGCAGATGAAGCTGCAATTCAGATGGAAGTTTAATGAACCAGACAGCCAGATCCAGCAAACGGGCAGCATCAACAAGGGCAAAGATGGCACCGCAGCTGTGAAGAAGTCCGATCATCCAGAGACTCTTCATGTACAATTTGATGAAGCACTTCCGATGGGGCATGGGAAAGGTGCTCAATCGTTTTCTTTGTGACATAGTATTTATGTTGAGAGGGAGAAACAATACCAAGTCACTAATTAAGTCTGTGCGGTCATGGAGGTGCAAAAATCTTTGTCAAATGTACCATAGAACTTGAATAAATTCTCGCCAACAGCAAACCAAGTACGTGGGTCATCTGTTGAGAGTGGAGGCAACTTCAGCAATTCTCCCCTGAGCAAATGCTGTGAGCAAGCAGACTGACATGGGAGGTAGTTGGGCTGGTGCTTAGAGGCGAAATCTTGTTGACTGCAGGATGTTGTCCAGCAGGCTTGTCACCATGGGGCGTCATGGTGTAGGTCTCTTTGAGGGGGGCAGCAGGCATGGCGTGGGATGGCATTGCCTGAGGTCTCAGTTTGGTGGTAACAACATGCCGGCCATGAAACAGGCACAGAACCAGAGCAGTCAACTGGTGTGATTGAGGCGATTGTTATCATCAAGTGCAAGTGGGATAAAACCAGAGAGCACCAAATGCAATGCGTGGTGCGATTCCCGAGGCTCCAGTGCTGTGGGGGTGGTGTACAGAAACATTGGCACCAGGTGTTGCTTGCACAGCCATGGTAATGGGAGGTATGTAGAGTATAGGTTACCTCAAGCACAGTGTGATGCAGAACAGTTTGTGGGATCCGGGCCGCAAAAGTCTGTTCTGGTGAGAAATGCACGCTGGAGCCCACTGTGTGTAATGTGAGGTCCGAAACACACACAAGGCAGAGGTTTAGGCATCAGAGCATGTACACATGAATCCAGTCCAGGCAGAGATGTGAAATGTGAGACGTCAAAACCAGGTTGTTATGGAGTAATTGTCGGGTAGGCCATGTGGATATGGTGAAACGATGGGCGCAAGTTCATGTTCCAATTTAACAATTGTTTGCACTGAATGTTGTGCTGGGTTCTCACAATCTCAATGTGAAATGCCTTGTGGAAGCACTTGGAAGTGTGTTGGTAATGGCAGAAGGTCCATATGTGTAGTAAACAACAGTGTGGATCAAAAAATTTTCGCAGACATAAAATGACTGTTGAACACAGTCCAGTCACCAATGTGGATATTACATATGGTAGTGATGTAGACTACACTAGTAATAGTCAACTACATAATGATTGGAGTACATTTATACAACATGAGAATGCAATACAACACAAATCTTTACCAAGCAAGGCGTAAAACATCATAGAAGAGAGACAAGTCAAAGAAGTCAGCCAGAGGAGAATACAAAACCTGTGATTATGCTTTACCATGGCCAACACTCACCACAAATGGTTTGTGCCATGGCAACAGATATTATTTCTTTTGCTGGATAAATTCACAAAGAATTTATATTCAACTATTTACGGTGCAGTATATTCAACTATTTAGGGCGCAGTATATCAATGTCTCTTTTACACACACTTGCTGATATGAACACCTTTAATTAATTTCAGTGCCACATACAACGCACAACTCAAGGACATGTAGGTAACAAAGAGAATGATAACAAGAAGCAAAGAGAGACATCAGAGACAAGAGAGAGTACATCAGACAGAGATTGCCCATGACTATAAAAGTTTATGATCAACCTTTGGTTATATATTTTAGGTATACTATATAATACAACTGTATAAACACTATTAAATATACTGAACTTTCCTTTATTTATTATATATTTTCCTCAGAGCACATATAATAAGCATTCATCACAAAACAGTATCCCAAAGTACTCAGTCTTAGGCATTGCTATCACATTCTGTTCTATGTTCATAACTTGATTCAAACAACTTCTACCACAGTAGCCAACACCCCCTCTCCCATTTTTGGGAGAGCTGTAGATTGTCTAACAATCAAAGAAGAAACAGAATGGAAATAACAAGCTTCAAGAAATCTTATTAAAACAAGGAGGTCTGGTACCTCTGGATATTGATTTCTATTTGAATGAGTTTGAATAACGTGAGGTAGTCTTTTGTTTGAAGCCCACTATTGTTGTCCTTGTTTGATGTGGGAACAGTACCCAAAATGCTATCACAATAGGCTGGCTTTAAGTGATCAACTCAGACCACAACTAATTTATCATTTCGGTCGACCATAAAATACTGAGGGATAAGGGGAGGTTTGACAGCATCAACACATAACCAAATTTGGTGGCGCCCTTTCAAGTCCTTATATACAACAACAGGTTTGGCCCTGTTTTAATAGGGTTTCTGGGAACCTGACTTTGCATAAGCTTTTGTAGCTACTTAAAAAAAAATCAACAAATTCCCCAGATTGCAAGGAAGGAAGTTTAGATGGCGAAAAAAATCAACAGGTACATTTATTGATTCATCATAAACCAGCTGTGCAGGGCAACATCGCATGTGGTCCTTAATACTAGTATGCAATCCCAATAAAACTAAAGGAAATGCCAAAACCCAAGATTATGGCTGGGATGCCAATGCTGTCTTTAAGGTCTGGTGCATACACTCTACTATCCCACTACTGGAAGAACAGTAGATCATAATATGGATGTCCTTGCAACCACAAATGTGTAACAGTTCGGCGAATAACGGACATTTAAATTGGCACCCCCTACTGACATAATGAACTGTGGGATACCAAAATGTGCAAACCATGAACAAACCAAAATGTGAGCAACAGATATTACAGAAACATCCTGAACAGGTACAGCCTCTGGCTGGTGAGTAAATTGGTCAACCATTGTGAGCAAAATCGGTATCCTTCATATGGGGGAGGGGGCCAGCAATGTCGAAGGGGTGGGAAATCAGCAATAGGAGCATCCATATGTCTACTAATTTTGCATGTCTGGCATTTGATGCATTCTCTCACCCAACTGCAGCAACATTTACATATCCCAGGCCATACAACTTTGTCTGTAATTTAACACACAGTAGCTCTTACTGCTGGGTGAGCCAAAAAGTGCAATGAATTAAAAATAATTCAACGGGGCTTTTCAGGGACAAATGGATGTATTTTTCATACAGAAGTATGACACCAAATACCACTTGTGGAACCATCCAGAGGTAGGCATTTCAGATATAAGCCCATAGTTTCTAGATGCAGCTGATATTGGACGAGTATGTCTGTATCCTAATCTGCAGCCATTTTGTCCTGTTCAAAAACATGCTGAACTTCTGTAGAAGACTGAGCTATGAAATCGGCCTGATGAACCTTTCATAGAGAATTTAGCTGTGTGACATTTTTGAAAATGGATGTCAACGGTCTGAGGTCAGTATACATAGTAAAAGTCTGACCTTCAAGACAAGAATGGAAATATTTTATAGCAATAAAAATGCTATCAGCTCCCTATCAAAAACACTCCAAAACTGTTGCTGTTTTGACAAATTTTTAGAAAAGAAAGCCAGAGTTTACCATGCTTGAGAAGTATGTTGTTGCAATATAGCATCCACAGCAACTTGACTAGCGTAAACAAAATGAACTATGGGGCCATAAGCAATGAGGTGAGACAGCAAAGAACCTTGAGCAAGTTCTATTTCCAGACTCCAAAAGCTTTAACGGCCCCTATCATTCCAAGAAATCTTTCTGTTGCCATAAGTATTCATTCCTTCTGAGAGGCTATTAAGAAGCTCTTGCACTTCATCCAGCATCGGAAGGTGTTTGCAAAAATAATGTAACATGCCTAAAAAAGGGCTGTTGGTGTTGTGGTCTTCAGTCCTGAGACTGGTTTGATGCAGCTCTCCATGCTACTCTATCCTGTGCAAGCTTCTTCATCTCCCGGTACTTACTGCAACCTACATCCTTCTGAATCTGCTTAGTGTATTCATCTCTTGGTCTCCCTCTACGATTTTTACCCTCCACACTGCCCTCCAATGCTAAATTTGTGATCCCGTGATGCGTCAGAACATGTCCTACCAACCGGTCCCTTCTTCTTATCAAGTTGTGCCACAACTCCTCTTCTCCCCAATTCTATTCAATACCTCCTCATTAGTTATGTGATCTACCCATCTAATCTTCAGCATTCTTCTGTAGCACCACATTTCGAAAGCTTCTATTCTCTTCTCATTCAAACTATTTATCGTACATGTTTCACATCCATACATGGCTACACTCCATACAAATACTTTCAGAAACGACTTCCTGAAACTTAAATCTATACTCGATGTTAACAAATTTCTCTTCTTCAGAAACGCTTTCCTTGTCATTGCTAGTCTACATTTTATATCTTCTCTACTTCGACCATCGTCAGTTATTTTGCTCCCCAAATAGCAAAACTCCTTTACTACTTTAAGTGTCTCATTTCTTAATCTAATTCCCTCAGCATCAAGGGCAGAGTCCTTTAAAAGTCTCAGAGTGAGGCATGTTCTGAATATCGGGAACCTTATCAGGCATACGTGAAGTGCCTTTGTTAGACACTTCATAGCTGGAGAAAGGAACCCCTTTCTTCATGAAAATACACATGTCAGCATTAATCGTGATTCCATAGTCCTCCAGTCTTCTGACCACAGATTATAAATGTCTCAGACGGTCCTCATATGAAGCAGGAAAAATTACTATGTCATCGACATACCAAAGATCAAATGGGGAATCCTGTAGAACTTTGTACAAAACACATAGTCATGTTTGGGCCATGTTATGCAAGGCCATAACATTGTGTTCAAGTAACCCAAAAGATATAGTAATAGCAGTCTTCATTTTGTCTTTGGGGGCTGTAGAAAACTGTTAAAAGCCTTACCGCAGTCAAGAACAGTAAAAAAATGTGTGCCCTTCAAGTTACTGGTAAAATCAGATACATTAGGACAGGGTATGAGAGTTCAAAATTCTGAAATCTCCACAGATCCTCCAGTTTCCTGACAAGGTCTAGAAACTACTGGCAGTCCTGGCATAGTTTTGATCGCAACACCTCTCCATTGTGAGCACTGAGTTAGTCAGTGCTGGAAAATCCTTCAGTATCAACAGCCCAGTTGGGCTTGGGCAAGGGATGGGGTATGGCAGATTTTCAGTCTACATGGCAGCTGCTT
Organism: Schistocerca serialis cubense; assembly: GCF_023864345.2. Lineage (NCBI taxonomy): Eukaryota > Metazoa > Arthropoda > Insecta > Orthoptera > Acrididae > Schistocerca > Schistocerca serialis. The sequence goes on from NC_064644.1 coordinate 93,482,131, forward strand.
CATGTAACTGTTGTAATTTCCGATGCACCTGTTCCAAGGCCATACACACCTGCTTTGCCCAATCTCAAAAGTGTTGAATTTGTTCTCATAGATAGGTCATTGCCTTGTTTCCTTCATGCCACATTTCTGAATGTTTCACAATTTGAACCCTAAGTGTGAAGCACCATGCATTCAACACTGAAATTTGCACCATGACGCATGCAGGAGATAGCAATGTCTTCCCCCATGATAAACGTGTGTGTGTGTTCCACATGTGAGTGGGTGCAGCTCTGAAATGCGTTGCACCATTGAGGGAGACATGGTTGGTCTGGAAATCTTCACGTGGTCCATGGTGCAGACACCACACCAATTGTGACTCAACATGAAAGGAAGTTGAGCACATGAAGGTCCTTTTATAATGCAAATGCTCGCATCTAATAGTAGCCTAAACGAGCCATATTACAGGCACTGGACTCCACTGCCCACTGCCGGATTTGAACGTGGGTTCTCTGCTGGGTGTGAGGAAGAGGATGGTTGGGGGTGTGTCAGTGGATGGCTCCTGATGACAGAATAACACGTTTATTGACCAACTGCAATACATCAGTTGTGGGCCTTGTTGGTGAGGTTTGTTTGCGCCCATAATATTCTCGGCGGCGATGGTGGTTATAACATTCTACTAAGATCTAAGATCATTACATTTAACTTACCTTTCTATTGCCTGGAGTTCATTTTATGAAAGAATATAACAATTTCCAACTTCACAAAATTTTTTGACAACTGAACCGCATACTCATTGCGTTAACAAAAACATTGACTGACATACTTCACAGATCTCTTTGACTGACTGACTGGAAAATCAACAACTCAACAACTAACCCTCCTGCAGCCTCACTACATCGCTTTATGTAGAATTTTAACAATAAATTTCAAAATAACCCTTATTAATTTTGCACAATTTTTGATGTTACAATTAAAATTTACAAAACATAAAGAAACTGATGTTACAGCCGAATAAGATATAAAATACAATATCGTATTACATAAATTTTTTAGTATTATCTGTAGTTTTAAATATAAAAAATCAATCTGAACTTTAATTACAATAATGTCTCTTGTATTATTTTAGTTATGTAATTAATTACAGTTTAGTTTTGGTCACCAACATTCAATGACAGTACAAATCGTGTGCTTTATCCAACTACGTACGTAAAATTTACAAATAAGGCCTCAACTTCTGAAAATCAAAAAGTTGCGTGATGTAAGCAATTGGAGAGATAATTAGAAATGTAATTACAAAAGATATTGATTACAGAGGAGGACATAAAAATAGATAACAAATGAAAATACGCTGCTTGGTTATAACTTTTAAGCAGTTTATCAAGGTAATGATGTTCCCTGTGTCAAAGCACCAATCAGCTGCAATTAAGGTAATTAGAGGTGCCAGCCACTTATGCCAACATTTCCACAGCCTCTTAATATTTTCCACCAGATATTTAACACTTCAATTTCTTGATCAAACATCTAACTCAGCACCTGTACATAATTTTGTTAATGACAACAATCCCCTGACAATCATGATAATTACATCCTTCCAGAACATTCTATATGCTTTCACCATGAATATCAAGTGTTTTAACAAATTGGACAGAATGATATATATAAAGACACACATACAAGTCCCTAGGAAGCAGTGACTTGTCCAACAGCCACCCAGATGCATACAAAAAGGTGGTATCAGTCTCTTCATTAGAATCTTGGGGAAGGCTGTATTGTTACACCCCCCCACCCCCCCTCCCAGCCCCTCTTACAAGCATTACTTGTATGATTGGCTACAAAATTACAAAAATCAAAAAAGTTTTCTTTTCTTAGATGTCGCTCTAGTCACTGGTTCACATTACACATCTTAAGGAATTGGCAGCTCACAATCATCAGTCTTTTGCACTGTCCATCTTGTGTCTGCAACCCCTCTTTTGCTGTAATTCTCAAAGAAGCACCCACAAATCAAGTACATGCTCTACAGAGTATAACTACAATAACTGATCGATCACTATCGTAGGAAAGTCAAATTTAGTACACAGTTACATTTTCAAATTATTCCTCAAATAACATCACTCACTAGTCATACTACATACAGAAAGCTTATACTACAGGGAATGGATAGTATTTTCAGTAAGAGATAACTTCATTGCAGGTTTATAGATGAGTATAAGATGTAGCATACGAAAACAAAAAGAAGAAAAATAGAATGATACATAGCTTGGAGACCTCGTGCTCGCCATGCACTTGACACAAAGATGTGTCTTCCTGAGGGCTTTTTACATTATCTTATTTTTTTTCTTGGTGTTTGACACTTGCTTATAGGGTTTCAGTTCAATTATGTTACGTAAACCAAATACCCTTCCAGACTTTGGATAAACTTTCCTGTATGCATTTGGGTGCGGCATAGACTGAATTTTGAATGGACCAGTATATATGTCAAAGAATTTCTTTAATTCATTACTTATAGCTTTGTATTTTTCATGTGTTTTCACCAGGACCAGATCATCAATTTTAAAATTTGTAAGTTTAAACTTCTTATCATGTTTGGTTTTCCTCTATTTCCTTTGTTGTTCCATTACTTTCTTGACTATTTCTTCTCTTTCCTGTGGACTCATAGCCTTACATGCTGGGAATTCAATTAATTCATTGATCAGATTCGGTGGTTTCTTGTGGTACATTATTTCATATGGGCAGAACCCACTAGACGAATGTTGTATGCTGTTCACTACATCTTCAAAGCTCTCTACATACTATATCCAACTTACATGATTTTTGTTGCAATAAATTCAAAATAATCTCCATATTTCTCTCATGTAACAATCAGCCGGATTGCTTGATGGGTGGTAAGCAGATATCAGAATATGGTTTATGTTCTTAGCCTCAACAAATGTTTTCCAAAGTTTAGAAGTTTAGAAGCCCCCCATGAACCATGGACCTTGCCGTTGGTGGGGAGGCTTGCATGCCTCAGCGATACAGATAGCCGTACCGTAGGTACAACCACAACGGAGGGGTATCTGTTGAGAAGCCAGACAAACCTGTGGTTCCTAAAGAGGGGCAGCAGCATTTTCAGTAGTTGCAAGGGCAACAGTCTGGATGATTGACTGATCTGGCCTTGTAACAATAACCAAAACAGCCTTGCTGTGCTGGTACTGCGAACGGCTGAAAGCAAGGGGAAACTACAGCCGTAATTTTTCCCGAGGGCATGCAGCTTTACTGTATGATTAAATGATGATGGCATCCTCTTGGGTAAAATATTCCGGAGGTAAAATAGTCCCCCATTCGGATCTCCGGGCGGGGACTACTCAAGAGGATGTCGTTATCAGGAGAAAGAAAACTGGCGTTCTACGGATCGGAGCGTGGAATGTCAGATCCCTTAATCGGGCAGGTAGGTTAGAAAATTTAAAAAGGGAAATGGATAGGTTAAAGTTAGATATAGTGGGAATTAGTCAAGTTCGGTCGCAGGAGGAACAAGACTTCTGGTCAGGTGACTACAGGGTTATAAACACAAAATCAAATAGGGGTAATGGAGGAGTAGGTTTAATACTGAATAGGAAAATAGGAATGCGGGTAAGCTACTACAAACAGTATAGTGAATGCATTATTGTGGCCAAGATAGATATGAAGCCCACACCTACTACAGTAGTACAAGTTTATATGCCAACTAGCTCTGCAGATGACGAAGAAATTGAAGAAATGTATGATGAAATAAAAGAAATTATTCAGATAGTGAAGGGAGATGAAAATTTAATAGTCATGGGTGACTGGAATTCGAGTGTAGGAAAAGGGAGAGAAGGAAACATAGTAGGTGAATATGGATTGGGGCTAAGAAATGAAAGAGGAAGCTGCCTCGTAGAATTTTGCACAGAGCACAACTTAATCATAGCTAACACTTGGTTTAAGAATCATGAAAGAAGGTTGTATACATGGAAGAACCCTGGAGATACTAAAAGGTATCAGATAGATTATATAATGGTAAGATAGAGATTTAGGAACCAGGTTTTAAATTGTAAGACATTTCCAGGGGCAGATGTGGACTCTGACCACAATCTACTGGTTATGACCTGTAGATTAAAACTGAAGAAACTGCAAAAAGGTGGGAATTTAAGGAGGTGGGACCTGGATAAACTGAAAGAACCAGAGGTTGTACAGAGTTTCAGGGAGAGCATAAGGGAACAATTGACAGGAATTGGGGAAAGAAACACAGTAGAAGAAGAATGGGTAGCTTTGAGGGATGAAGTAGTGAAGGCAGCAGAGAATAAAGTAGGTAAAAAGATGAGGGCTACTAGAAATCCTTGGGTAACAGAAGATATATTGAATTTAATTGATGAAAAGAGAAAATATAAAAATGCAGTAAATGAAGCAGGCAAAAAGGAATACAAACGCCTAAAAAATGAGGTCGACAGGAAGTGCAAAATGGCTAAGCAGGGATGGCTAGAGGACAAATGTAAGGATATAGAGGCTTATCTCACTAGGGGCAAGATAGATACTGCCTACAGGAAAATTAAAGAGACCTTTGGAGATAAGAGAACGACACGTATGAACATCAAGAGCTCAGATGGAAACCCAGTTCTAAGCAAAGGAGGGAAAGCAGAAAGGTGGAAGGAGTATATAGAGGGTTTATACAAGGGCGATGTACTTGAGGACAATATTATGGAAATGGAAGAGAATGTAAATGAAGATGAAATGGGAGATATGATACTGCGTGAAGAGTTTGACAGAGCACTGAAAGACCTGAGTCAAAACAAGGCCCCCGGAATAGACAACATTCCATTGGAACTACTGACGACCTTGGGAGAGCCAGTCCTGACTAAACTCTACCATCTGGTGAGCAAGATGTATGAAACAGGCGAAACACCCTCAGACTTCAAGAAGAATATAATAATTCCAATCCCAAAGAAAGCAGGTGTTGACAGATGTGAAAATTACCGAACAATCAGTTTAATAAGCCACAGCTGCAAAATACTAACAAGAATTCTTTACAGACGAATGGAAAAACTAGTAGAAGCCGACCTCGGGGAAGATCAGTTTGGATTCCGTAGAAATACTGGAACACGTGAGGCAATACTGACCTTACGACTTACCTTAGAAGAAAGATTAAGGAAAGGCAAATGTACGTTTCTAGCATTTGTAGACTTAGAGAAAGCTTTTGACAATGTTGACTGGAATACTCTCTTTCAAATTCTGAAGGTGGCAGGGGTAAAATACAGGGAGCGAAAGGCTATTTACAATTTGTACAGAAACCAGATGGCAGTTATAAGAGTCATGGGACATGAAAGGGAAGCAGTGGTTGGGAAGGGAGTAAGACAGGGTTGTAGCCTCTCCCCGATGTTATTCAATCTGTATACTGAGCAAGCAGTAAAGGAAACAAAAGAAAAATTCGGAGTAGGTATTAAAATCCATGGAGAAGAAATGAAAACTTTGAGGTTCGCCGATAACATTGTAATTCTGTCAGAGACAGCAAAGGACTTGGAAGAGCAGTTGAATGGAATGGATAGTGTCTTGAAAGGAGGATATAAGATGAACATCAACAAAAGCAAAACGAGGATAATGGAATGTAGTCGAATTAAGTCAGGTGATGCTGAGGGAATTAGATTAGGAAATGAGACACTTAAAGTAGTAAAGGAGTTTTGCTATTTGGGAAGCAAAATAACTGATGATGGTCCAAGTCCAGAGGATATAAAATGTAGACTGGTAATGGTAAGGAAAGTGTTTCTGAAGAAGAGAAAATTGTTAACATCGAGTATAGATTTAAGTGTCAGGAAGTCATTTCTGAAAGTATTTGTATGGAATGTAGCCATGTATGGAAGTGAAACATGGACGATAAATAGTTTGGACAAGAAGAGAATAGAAGCTTTCGAAATGTGGTGCTACAGAAGAATGCTGAAGATTAGATTGGTAGATCACATAACTAATGAGGAAGTATTGAATAGGATTGGGGAGAAGAGAAGTTTGTGGCACAACTTGACCAGAAGAAGGGATCGGTTGGTAGGACATGTTCTGAGGCATCAAGGGATCACCAATTTAGTACTGGAGGGCAGCGTGGAGGGTAAAAATCGTAGAGGGAAACCAAGATATGAATACACTAAGCAGATTCACAAGGATGTAGGTTGCAGTAGGTACTGGGAGATGAAGAAGGTTGCATAGGATAGAATAGTATGGAGAGCTGCATCAAACCAGTCTCAGGACTGAAGACCACAACAACAACAACAGAAGTAAATTGTGCTCCACTGTCAGAAAGTATGCTCTTCAGTTTTCCTACCTTTGTGAAATAGTCTCTTCTAATTTTCAAAATGATATTCTTACTTGTTGCCTTCTTCAACAGATAGAGTTTAATGAATTTTGTAAAAAGATTCACCATGACAAATATGTAACAAAATCCTCCTTTAGCCTCAAGCAATGATCCATAAAGATCAACTGCTACAAGTAGTTGTTGTTCTTTTGGCAAGATGTTTTGCATATATTCTTTGCTGGTTTGATAACTAACTTTTACCCTCTGGCACCTGTCACATGTAGATAATTGCTTCCTCACTCTCCTGGCAATGTTGTAAAAGTACATATTTTCTTGGATCTTTTGGATACATTTCAGTGTCCCACAATGTCCGAAACTCTCATGTACATATTTTATCAGTACTTCAATATACTGCTCTGCTCTGGCCAGCACAATCTCCAAGCATCACTGTCTTCACTGTATCTTCTGAAATGTATACCCTTGTGCACTTTATAATACTGCTCTACTTTCTCATATACTCTCTTACCCGGATAACTTTTAACTAACTTCCAGTTGGAATCATGGTTCTGACATCTACGGATGTCATTACAAATTTTCCTGATTTCATTCTCATCTTTCACCACTTTTAGATATATAATCTGAAATTCCCTTTCACACTCATCACTGTTTTCATCTTCTCCTCCCTTTGGCCATCTTGATAGAGCATCAGCAATTAGATTTTCTTCATCTTTTATATACTTTCCTGTATAGTTGAACTGCTGGAGGAATAGCGCCCACTTGGTTATCCTGCTGTGATGGAAAGCACACTCTTGTATATAGATCAAAGCCTTATGGTCTGTGTATACTACTACTTGATGTCCTAATAAGTTATTCTTGAACTTGGTGAAAGCCCAATAGACTGCTAACAATTCTTTTTCGGTGACGGTATATGACTCCTCATGTTTTTGTAAAGTTCTACTGGCAAAAGCTATTGATCTATGCTCCATCACACCACCTACAATCTTTTCTTGGAACAAATGAGCTTCCAGTCCGTAGTCACTGCTTTTGGTCATAATGCAGAATGGCTCTATAAGATCAGGTCTGTATAACATTTTACTATTGCACATCTGTTTCTTGATGTTGTCGAATGCTTCCTGAGAATACTTGTTCCAAACTCAAATGGCATTCTTCTTCAACAAGTTGTTCAAACATGGTGCATTTAAAGCTTGATTGCTGACAAACTTCTGGTAGTAGCCACAAATTCCATAGAACGATTTAAGTTGTTTCTTAGTCTTGGGCGCAGGAAATTTTGCAATGGCTTCAAGTTTTTCTTCATCAGGCAAGATTCCTTCTTCTGAGATGGTACAGCCTAAAAATTTGAGCTGTTTAACTCCAAATTTGCACTTCTCTAGTTTTAATGACATGCCTCCCTGTCTCAGTCTGTAACACACTTCACACAACAAATGATATGTTCTTCCCAACTCTTTCCTGTTAAAAGTATGTCATCAACATAAAGGATTAGTTTGCTTAACAGTTCTTTTCATAGAACAAAATCCATTGCTCAGATAAATTCTGCAACTGATACATTAAGACCAAATGGTGCAACACAATAGCAATAACATCTTCCTCCGTACAAAAATGCAGTATATTTTCTAGACTGAATCTCCAATGGTACCTGATGGAAACCTGCTGTTAAGTCTAAACTAGACATATACTTCATATGTTCAAATTTATGTAATAACTCGTCTATGTTCTCAGGGTGATCAGTTTCCCTCTCAAGGTATTTGTTTAAATGTCTTGAATGAAGCACAAGTCTTACTCCAGCATCACGTTTGGAAATTACCACCAATGGGTTATCGTATGCACTATTGCACCTTTCAATTACTTCCCTGTCTTCGATTTTTTGTAGTTCTTTCTCCAGAGATTTTCTTTTTGAGATGGGCACTCCATATGGTTTGATGAAAAATGTTTCATGAGGTTTTAGATTAAGTCTACATTCATAGTTCTTCACTTTTCCAGGTTCCGCACTAAACACATTTTTGTATTCCCACAAAAAACTACCTAATTGATCTGTCTGTTCTTTATCTAGACTTCCAGCTTCTTTTAGTTTGGTGGCCACTAATTCAGCATACTTGTCTTCACTGCATTCTTCTTCATTGTCTTCCTCGTTAATGTCAATCTTTTCATTTGCACGTATAACTCTTCTATTTGAAAACTGTTCTCTAGGCAATTTTGGATGATTAGTTCAGTCACATGTGTTACATCTGTCTTTGGGTTGGTAAGCCTTAACTGTTTGTTATTCCAGTCAAAATCTGCATTTACTCCTTGTATCCAATTCATTCTGAGCAAAATATATTCATTGAGGTCAGGTACTTCAAAACATCCTTGGTTACACTGTACATAATTTATTGGGAAAGATATTAAGGCTTGCCTGTTTACAACTTTGCTGTGCCTACCAGTTGCTCCTTTAATTTTGATTACAATAACAGGATATTCTTCAAAGTCAGCACTGTGTCTCATCTGGTCTCTAAATTTTTCAGAAATTGCACAAACAGGGCTACCCATTTCTAAGAGGCAAACTCCCTCATAATTTGCAATGTTTACACATATATACGGGCAACCTAAAACTAATTTCTTCCTGATTTCCTCATCTGCATGCAACAGATCATCCTCATCTCTCTAAAGTCCAAGTTGTTTATACCATTTTTGTCTGCACAATTTCTCTTACTTGTCTGAATTTTACATAGAGCTACATTGGATGATTGCTTGATGTCATGTCTGTCTTTTACACACTGTCTACTTTTCCCGGAACTGATCTCACTGTAAGCCTGCTGACTGGTTCTACCTTCCCAGTTGGAATGCAATTCTTCACAAATAATCTTGATAATCCTTTTTACTCTGACTTTGTCACTATAATCCTTGTAAGAATCCGATAAATTTTCTAGCATCACATCTACATCATAATGGCTGTCCACATGTTCCTTATCTGATAATACCTTTCCAGTTTTCATTGACACAATCTGGTTCCCATATTCTTCACTGTTATTTAAAACTTCTCTAACCTCCATATACACCATGACACCTAATTCTTCTTCCCATTCATCATTACTACTGACACTTTCACTATCAATATTAGCACACATGCTATCATCTCCAATACTAGACACTTTTACAACATCTTTACAATGCTCATCAGAATTGTTGACAAGTACACTAGTACAAGTATCATCACTTAAGAGCTCAACAGGGATAGATTCTTCCTCCATTAATTTACTTAATCCAAACTCATCAAGATTACCATCAGAACCAACATTTTCTTCACAAACTTCTTCACCACACTGATTATATAGACTTGAGATAGTTTCCTCCTCTAATGGAACTTCTTCAACATTCTTACAGATGCTAATACTTCTATCTTCCACACCTTAATTCATACTTTTCCAGAATTTACTGTCAAACTGTAATTTGCTAATATGATGAGCTCTTCTTACTGTAGCTCTGTCATTTCCAGTTCATTATCTTCTATTACTTTGTCTTCTGTAATTATTTAAATGTCTCTAGGCCAGTGGTGTTTAGCCTGATTTCGTTAAGTGGTGTTTAGCCTGATTTCGTTACGTATTTCTCACCCCAAACTGACAGGCTCCCAACGAGGCATCTGTCAGTTTAAATTGCCTTGTCTTGATTGGTGATTATCTAATTGTCCATTGCCATTCTCCAAAGGTCCCTCCCTGTTGTCATGTCCTCTGTTTCCATTCCCATTACTATGGTTGATCCATCTGTTATCACTTCTATTGTAACAACTATTATTATTCTGATTTTTACTGTCACTCCTACCTTGATTCCTACTCTGATTCCACCCGCCAGATGATTGATCGCCAAATCTGCCATTACCTAACCTCCCATTTCTCTCAGAGGCTCTATCCAACTTATCTACATACCTCAAGAACTGATCTCTTTTCTTTAATCTCCTTTTACAGCATTTCTTTGTATTAGTTCGACCATTCAGAAACTCACTTTTAATCCTAGCTTGCTCAGATTCTGACCAAAACTTATTTAAGAACTTTCTTTCAAATTCATCATATGACAAGACACAATTAACATTCTGATTGGCCCATGAGATTGCTTCTCCATCCAAAAATCTCTTAACAAATTTAATTTTAACATTGTCTGTCATGTCATTACTAAAATTATCTTGACAATGCTGTAAAAAATCAACAGGATGCAATTTACGATCTGCTGGAAATCATTTTATGGTATTCCACCCCATACTCAATTAATATTACTAACAAAATTTCTTTGAGTTACACCCTTTTGTAGTTCTACAGCTTTCCTACTTAAATCTGCAACATCATTTTTACACAAATCTATTTTTTCATCACACTTCAATTCTACATTACTTATTAGATTGGTAATGTCTATAAATTTTAACTCAGATTTCCTTTTGTAAATTTCTTCTTTTTCTTCTAAGATTCTCTTAGTCTGAACAACCTCTACTTGATTTTAGCATTTTCTACTTCTACATACTTATCTAGTTTTTCAAATCTTCCTCATTTTTTGACAACTCTTGTGTGAAATTAGTTTCTAATATTTCTAACCTTCCTTCTACTTCTCCTACATGAGTATTTTCACCCTGCCCTGTCTCAACAGTAATTTTTACTGCTGCCAAACCATCCTGGATTTCCCTTATCTTACTAGTATCCTGCCCAATCTGTCCCATCTGTTCCTTCACTTCATGCCTAATCTGTCCCATCTGTTCCTTCGCTTCTTGCCTAATCTGTCCCATCTGTTCCTTTGCTTCTTGCCTCATCTGTCCCATCTGTTCCTTCACTTCTTTTATATGCTGCATTAATAACATTAACAAATAATCTCTGCCTACTCTACCCTGTGCAATTGGAGTGTTCATGGCGACATTTTCGCTGGAACCCTCTCCACCAAAGCTCTGATCTACACGTTGATTATTACTGGGTGATATTTCACTGATACTTGATCCTAGGTCCGAAGTGTTTTCTATTGGTTTGCTGCTGACAAGTTTTTCCTCACTCATTTTTATCTTGTCATTATCGGCCATGTTAAATTACAAAATATAAAAACTTCCCACACAAATGTTTCTCACTGTCACAGAACTATTTAATTAAAAAGATAAACTGTTACTCATCTGATGGTTGACGGTGCTGTCCGAGAAGTTGGTCCTTTTTATCCACACCAACTCTTCCCATGGGGCAACATCCATTCGTTCTGTGCGTCCATAACACAAAATTTTTCAAGACAGTTTATGTTCGGCATTCATCTTACATTCACCTGAACAGTCACTTGTTAAACATATTTCTACACTTCAAACATTGATCCCATCTCAGCTCCACCAAATGTAACGATTCATGTTGAATGTTACTTAAGTTTCTTCTGCCTAGTCCATTGATGAATGAATGTGAAATTTTCATGCTTTGATTTTTCATGCTAACATCTCTGCAGTCTCTAGTTATTAATTGCTAAGGACTTATTACTTCAATTTCTTGATTAGATACTTAATTTAGTATATGTACATAATTTTATCAATGACAACAATCCACTGATAATGATGACAACGCACGTCCTTCTAGAACATTCCACATGCCTTCGCAATGAATATCAAGTTTTTTTATCAAATAGGACAGACTGATACATATAAAGACACACATACAAGGCCTTAGGAAGCACTGAACTGTCCGATAACTATCTGGATGCATATACAGATATTTCATATGAGTTCTGAGGGGAGGCGGTCCTGTTATAAACAAACGTTGCTTATTTTACACAGCATTATGCACAAATGTCTTTCAGTCGCAGTTTCATGGTCCAAACTAAATGTTTTGGGTGCAGACATTTCACTGCCATTGCTGCTCAGTGATACTCTTTTGGGTACTGTACCCAAAGAGCACCCTCCCCACCCCCTCACCCCCTCTCCCCCCTACCCCTTTCTCAGAGCATGGAACACTGAAGAATAGAGGAGAGTTTGTCGACAATCAATGGGTGGTGCTTGTAGCTGCAGGTGCTGTTCAAGTTTCCATGACTGGCTGCACTGTGACTGGCACTTTTGTCAGACATGACTGGATTGTTTCTCGATGGGCTGCTGTTTGAGCTCACAACTAGCCATGCTATGGGCTGCACTTTTGTTAGACACAACTGGATCATTCCTTGTGGCTTGGGGTGCTGTAGATGCTGTCAACAGGAGAGCACTATTCAACCTCGTTGGCAGTTGTAGATTGGAAACAGTCTAAAGGTGATAGGGGGCGAGCCATGGCAGAAGACGTAATCTCAGTTGTAGTGTGATGTGGTGGGGACTAAGAGTGCTTTGTCAACTGTCTGAGACTGTGATGTGTCATCCGTGTGTGAATGATGCTGCATTATCAGGGTCACATCTGTGTTGCCAGTCATGGCAGTAGTTGGTAGGAAGACTGTTAGCTGGTCTGTATGTGAGATGTGATAACACCACCACAAAGTCCAATGTGTTCTGCAAGCAAAAAGTGCAAATAAATTTTGTAGTGATGGGAGTACTCATAGAATCTAGCCTCTATAGAGAGATAATCATTAATCAGTTTTACTGCTACTTCTTTGGGCTGAAAATATCTTAACATCTATAGTGATATCTGCTGGTTTTGCCAGAGTGAGCTAGTGGTAGGTTTGTCACTTGAGGTCTTAACTTGTTGGGGATAACTCCTGTCATCCAAGGAGTGAAGGCTCCAGGCTGGCTTGGTCTGGTTCCATCTTGCCATTTAAGTCTATATCAAACATGTGGCTATGCTGTTGCAGCACTCAAAATGATCAGTTAAAAGGCGGCTGCAGCATTGACTTTTCAATATAATCTCAAATCATGAGCTGATGGAGGAAGTACACATGAGTCCTGTGTATCTCTTTTGATCCTCTGTACCATACCTGATAGGTCAGATGAGCCGAGGTTGGGTGTAGGCTGCAGAAACTCCACTGGCAATGTCAGTGCCTTCCCGTATAGAATTCCTGCTAGTGAAGCTTTTCAATCCTTCTTGTCTGCCACATTGACTCAGAGGAGTGCCCATGGGATGACCTTGGTCCATTCGCCCTTACTTTACATGAGTGTGGTTTTCACGGTTCAGTGCCAGTGTTCCATGAGCCGGTCACTTTGGTGGTGATAATCTGTGGAATGATAGCAAGCATTTCTGCACAAGCTGCATAATGTGTTAACAAGTGAGGATACAAATTGGTGGCTCTGATCCATGGTAATGATGTCAGGGCAGCCAAACTGGGTAATCCAGTTCGTCACAAAAGTGCAATGTGTATGTTCCACTTTATATCGACAGTTGGGATGGCTTCCACTCAGTGGGTTGCACAGTTGATCATTGACAGTTTGTACCTATATCCTTCCAATTCTGGCAAGAGTCCCACTAGAGCAAGGTGTACATGTCAGAACCACCCAAGTGGAATTTCAAACTTGCTAAGGTGAGTCTGCACATGCCGGCCTACTTTGCTGTGTTGACAATCTAGGCACGCACTTAACACCTGGCTAAACAAAATGTTCAATAAAGATCTTAATCATCAGCTGTATGCCTGAGTGGCTGAAATCATGTAGTATGTTGAAAATCAAGCGTCACAATGACATGTGTACCATAGACCAAATACATTTGAGCTACATATCACAGAGGACAATTGCATCCATTCCTGTGACCAGTCAGTGTTCAATCTTGAGGTTAGCTGAATCATTCTCAAGAAATGTAACAATCATCTGATTGTGTTCCTGTTCTTCACAACTTTGTAGAAGTCAAGGGTGAGGGAGATGGTTCTGACTGATGACATGTAATCCATGATGATGGGAAATGCTCTGCAGAGGTGGGCTCATGAGGGCATTTATCAGTGGTGTTTAAAACCGTGTATCTTGTGGGAGATGTCTATAATAATTAAGAATTCCCAATAATCATCAAATGTTGTGATATGAAAGAGGAGGCAGCAGATGTTGAACTAGTTGAGTGTAGTGTGGTGTGGACTTAATCCCCTCTGCGGTGAGTATATGTCCCAGAAATGTGACCTTTTTCTGACATAATTGTGGCTTGTCTTTGTTTATGGTCATCCCTGTGTCATGGAGGGCAGTGAGAATGAGTTTGAAGTGAACTTCTTGGCTCTGATCTGACATCTAAATATGCACAACAGCAGTCCAGTTTAAACAATAGCCTGTCGCTGAGCTATTGGCAGGTCTGTGCCACAGTTTGGAGGCCAAAGACTTCACCAGAAATTCAAATAAGCCTAATGGCATCATGATGGCCATTTAGAAACATCGTGTGGATGCATAGGGACCTGGTAGATAGTATGTTGTTTAACAATCAATAACAGAAAAACCAGTTATCCCCTTGAGCACTTGGGTAATTCCTGTTTGTGTAGTACAGGGTAACTGTTGCAAATCATGTGTGAGTTATGTGTTCTATAGTCTCCACATAGTTGACTAGGGCTGCTTTTCTTAGCTGTTAATTTAATGAGAGATGCTCACGCACTGTCTGAATGCCTTACGATGCCTGTGTGCAACATGTCATTCATTGCCATCTTAGCTGCCTGCAGGATCATAGGGGCAAGGCAGCATACTTTGTGCCAAATCAGGGGGCCGTGTGGCATATTTAAACTGTATGTAATATCATTTTTAACAGTGCACTGATAAAGTACACCTGGTGCATCACTGATGGGATTAGAGAGCTTTTGGGAAGACTGTCCCGAGAGAGTTGTCTGTCTGGTGGTTCATTTGTGTGGCTACCTCCATGTCTGGCAGAAGAGCGTGGATGTCTGTCGGAGGTGTGGCTTGATAGTGGGTGCTGTGGGATGTGTTTGTTGTCGTAGCAGATGGAGTTGGGCTGTGTGGCCCCCTTAGTGTGTCACGGAGAGGTGTGGATCATCGGAGGTGTCACTACACTGTTCATGGCCACTACTGTGTGTTTTTATTGCCATTGTAATAGGTCATGCTGTGTGGCCTACTCTGCACATTGCAGAGGGGTGTGATTGGCCATCAGAGGCATGACTGCATAGTCTGTGATCACCAAAATGTGTGTTTGTTGTTGTTGGAGGAGGTCAGGCTGCACAGCATCCTTGGCATATTGTGGAGGGGTGTGGCTGCCCATTGTGGACATGGACATGGTGATGCGGCTGTGGGCCTGGGCAGTGGAGATAGCACATATTGTCTCAATACATTTAAGTAGTAGTGGTGTTAGTCATTAGCTTTTGTGCCGGCAGTTGTGACCAGGTGCAAATGTTGCTTTGTGGCCTTGGATGAACTGTTGCAGTGCATGATGGAACGGGATTACTTGATCGGGGTGAAATGTGAGACAAAACTTTCTGAAGAAATCAGCTCCTAGCCCCGATTCTAGCATGTCATCGACATAGAACATCCGAGGACAATGTAACTCGTTCGTGAGTTGTACAGTATGATCAGCTTTGCCATGGACACGGCTGTTGGCCTCATTTGCTGCATGGAGTTATAAACACAAAGCCCCATAGCAAGGTTTGAGAATGTGTTGTGGTACTTTTAATACATCAAGGCTGTGTTGATAAGGAATTACATATTGGTGGGTACACCCTGTATGTACACGCGGCTTCCACTGTGTGTTGTCATTGTGGAGGAGAGGTAACTTGTCAGTTCTGGGTGGACCACTGCACCTGTACGATTTTGCACTCAAAGCCCGAGTGCAAGCAGGGTTGTTGACAGTTTGACTGCAGCACAGGTGAAATGTGTGTGGTGCCAGCAGTGGATAAGCAGCATGTTAGCAGAATCATCTGGCCCAGCACTGTCAGTTGGAGGTGTCATGCCATGTGCACTCCAAGCACTAGCACTTGGACATAAGATTCAGATGACATCAGCTATGTTTGACGCACTGCCTTATCAGATGGAAAGAGGGGGTAACTTTGCTCACACTGATGCACTGCCTACATTGCATGACTGTAAAAAGTCTGTCTTCCATCGCCAGTTTCCTGCCCAATTAGTGGGTGAGCATTGTCAGTTACAGTTGCTGACCAAACTTTGTAATCCATAGTGACCAGAATATTGGGTCTGGTATCAGGATGAGATCCAATAATGATTGGGTATGTCATCTGATAAATGTTCATTATATATCAGTTGCCGTACCTGTTGCTCCAGTGAGCAAGAAACACGTTGCAAGAGTACTGCCTTCACTATGTTTTATTTGTTTCTGGCAGATGGGACAAGTATTAAGTCACTGATAACTCCACATTCTCAGTGAGATAGTATATTAGCACGACAAATTACAAGTTACCATCCACGTTTCCTAACCTCATAAAAACCCACTCCACCTTTGCAAACCATAGTCACTTGGTCAGGCCTAAACAGAGGGATATTAGGTTGCATACTACCATGGTATCTGTCAATAGACATGACAACTCAAGATGGCAGTACTATTGCCCCTTGGTTGTTGCTGTCGAATGGTCATGCCAAGACTTTGTAATCACTGTATGGTACACATGGTATGCGTGTATGTCATTATAGGTGCCCACAGAGTGGGTGTTCCGAAAGTCTGTGTACATGATGTTTAAGAGGCAGAAGGTGTAAAATCAGTCCGTACACATGTAGGTTGTGAGGGATCACAAAACATACTGTATTAGGTTTGGAGCACTAAAAGTAGTATTTGTATTCTATTATCTTCTAACATCATTCAGTTCAATGTACAATCTCTTAACATCTATCTTTCTGGCTACACTGCAAACCCACATAAAGGTTGCCCAATAAATTACTAAAATAAATCTCCAACAGTTATAACATTTTCATAATATTCAACTGCATTAAAGTGAATACCAATCAAATATGCAGTAACACCTCAGCATCTGTGATAAAATTTGTCCTATGTCCATCATATACTTCATTGCTGAACCAGCAATTACATTTAATGACAAATTTTCTGCTATATGGCATTGCACTATAGCAGATGAAAACATACAAACACTGAATAACATTCTATAAGTCACATAAATATGTCAACTACTTCAATTAAAATTCTTCTCATTTACAAACCAATAAACAAAAACAATTTAAGGCTAATTTTGTGTATGGGAAATAATTACAGTAACTAAAATGCTTAAAACTTAATAATTTCCTCATGAAATAAACAAAAGCCATTTCTGTTCTGACATGGATTTGTTACCAACAACAAATCTGCAATGTTTCTCTGTGTGCTCAATAGAAGGTCACACACTCACCACTCAGGTTTGAATTGCAAATATAACCTAAATCTTTATCTTTCATTGAGACATTAAACAATACAATTGTCACTGTTAGATTCAGTACATATATATAATGTAGGATACCTGATACAACAGAAAGTCTATCACTAAATCTTATTATGTCAATAAACAGTAAAATATATGGCAAATTACATAACATACATTCACAACTTAATAACTCATCCATATATTTGTTTATAAGCCCATGTTTCCTGTAGTAGAGCTTAAAATTAATATGTGCTTGTGTATCTTGACTCATGGTTCTATTTTCGAGAGCTGCAGTATAGTCAAAGCTGAAATCTTGTTGCGAAAACTCACTATAGCTTAAAGTTTCTTTTAATTATTCATTTGCATTATCACACTCATTACCACAAACCTTGAAGGTACTGTACCTATTGATATCTGCACTAGTAAGCCTACTTTCTTGACATTTGTCTTCACTTATACATTCACTACAGTATAAATATTTTTTATACTGAGGTTTATAATGGTCATAATCTTTAGTAAGCTCACAAAGACACAAATATTCAGTTTTAAATTTGTCTTGCAAATCTTCCCAATACATGAATTTTTCTGAATGGTCTTAAGGTGACACAGTGGCTAAATGTCATCTCTTGTTGTTGTTGTTGTTGTGGTCTTCAGTCGTGAGACTGGTTTGATGCAGCTCTCCATGCTACTCTATCCTGTGCAAGCTTCTTCATCTCCCAGTACCTACTGCAACCTACATCCTTCTGAATCTGCTTAGTGTATTCATCTCTTGGTCTCCCTCTACGATTTTTACCCTCCACGCTGCCCTCCAGTACTAAATTGGTAATTCCTTGATGCCTCAGAACATGTCCTACCATCCGATCCCTTCTTCTGGTCAAGTTGTGCCACAAACTCCTCTTCTGCCCAATTCTAATCAATACCTACTCATCAGTTGATGATCTACCCATCTAATCATCAGCATTCTTCTGTAGCACCACATTTTGAAAGCTTCTATTCTCTTCTTGTCTAAACTACTTATAGTCCACGTTTCACTTCCATACATGGCTACACTCCATACAAAAACTTTCAGAAACGACTTCCTGACACTTAAATCTATACTCGATGTTAACAATTTTCTCTTCTTCAGAAACACTTTCCTTACCATTACCAGTCTACATTTTATATCCTCTGGACTTGGACCATCATCAGTTATTTTGCTTCCCAAATAGCAAAACTCCTTTACTATTTTAAGTGTCTCATTTCCTAATCTAATTCCCTCAGCATCACCCGACTTAATTCGACTACATTCAGTTATCCTTGTTTTGCTTTTGTTGACGTTCATCTTATACCCTCCTTTCTCAAGACACTGGCCATTCCGTTCAACTGCTCTTCCAAGTCCTTTGCTGTCTCTGACAGAATTACAATGTCATCGGCGAACCTCAAAGTTTTTATTTCTTCTCCATGGATTTTAATACCTACTCCGAACTTTTCTATTGTTTCCTTTACTGCTTGCTCAATATACAGATTGGATAGCATCAGTGAGAGGCTACAACCCAGTCTCACTCCCTTCCCAACCACTGCTTCCCTTTCATGTCCCTCGACTCTTATAACTGCCATCCGGTTTCTGTACAAATTGTAAATAGCCTTTCGCTCCCTGTATTTTACCCCTGCCACCTTCAGAATTTGAAAGAGAGTATTCCAGTCAACATTGTCAAAAGCTTTCTCTAAGTCTACAAATGCTAGAAACATACGTTTGCCTTTCCTTAATCTTTCTTCTAAGATAAGTCGTAGGGCCAAGATAGACACAAAGCCCATGCCTACTACAGTAGTACAAGTTTATATGCCAACTAGCTCTGCAGATGATGAAGAAATTGATGAAATGTATGACGAGATAAAAGAAATTATTCAGGTAGTGAAGGGAGATGAAAATTTAATAGTCATGGGTGACTGGAATTTGTCAGTAGGAAAAGGGAGAGAAGGAAACATAGTAGGTGAATATGGATTGGGGGGGGGGGGGGGGGGGAAGAAATGAAAGAGGAAGCCGCCTTGTAGAATTTTGCACAGAGCATAACTTAATCATAGCTAACACTTGGTTCAAGAATCATGAAAGAAGGTTGTATACCTGGAAGAATCCTGGAGATACTAAAAGGTATCAGATAGATTATATAATGATAAGACAGAGATTTAGGAACCAGGTTTTAAATTGTAAGACATTTCCAGGGGCAGATGTGGATTCTGACCACAATCTATTGGTTATGAACTGCAGATTGAAACTGAAGAAACTGCAAAAAGGTGGGAATTTAAGGAGATGGGACCTGGATAAACTGAAAGAACCAGAGGTTGTACAGAGTTTCAGGGAGAGCATAAGGGAACAATTGACAGGAATGGGGGAAAGAAATACAGTAGAAGAAGAATGGGTAGCTCTGAGGGATGAAGTAGTGAAGGCAGCAGATGATCAAGTAGGTAACAAGACGAGGGCTAATAGAAATCCTTGGGTAACACAAGAAATATTGAATTTAATTGATGAAAGGAGAAAATATAAAAATGCAGTAAATGAAGCAGGCAAAAAGGAATACAAACGTCTCAAAATGAGATCGACAGGAAGTGCAAAATGGCTAAGCAGGGATGGCTAGAGGACAAATGTAAGGATGTAGAGGCTTGTCTCACTAGGGGTAAGATAGATACTGCCTACAGGAAAATTAAAGAGACCTTTGGAGAGAAGAGAACCACTTGTATGAATATCAAGAGCTCAGATGGCAACCCAGTTCTAAGCAAAGAAGGGAAGGCAGAAAGGTGGAAGGAGTATATAGAGGGTTCATACAAGGGCGATGTACTTGAGGACAATATTATGGAAAGGGAAGAGGATGTAGATGAAGATGAAATGGGAGATAAGATACTGCGTGAAGAGTTTGACAGAGCACTGAAAGACCTGAGTCGAAACAAGGCCCCGGGAGTAGACAACATTCCATTAGAACTACTGATGGCCTTGGGAGAGCCAGTCATGACAAAACTCTACCATCTGGTGAGCAAGATGTATGAGACAGGCGAAATACCCACAGACTTCAAGAAGAATATAATAATTCCAATCCCAAAGAAAGCAGGTGTTGACAGATGTGAAAATTACCGAACTATCAGTTTAATAAGTCACAGCTGTAAAATACTAACGCAAATTCTTTACAGACGAATGGAAAAACTGGTAGAAGCGGACCTCGGGGAAGATCGGTTTGGATTCCGTAGAAATGTTGTAACACGTGAGGCAGTACTAACCTTAGGACTTATCTTAGAAGAAAGATTAAAAAAAGGCAAACCTATGTTTCTAGGATTTGTAGACTTAGAGAAAGCTTTTGACAACGTTAACTGGAATACTCTCTTTCAAATTCTGAAGGTGGCAGGGGTAAAATACAGGGAGCGAAAGGCTATTTACAATTTGTACAGAAACCAGATGGCAGTTATAAGAGTCGAGGGGCATGAAAGGGAAGCAGTGGTTGGGAAAGGAGTGAGACAGGGTTGTAGCCTCTCCCCGATGTTATTCAATCTTTATATTGAGCAAGCAGTAAAGGAAACAAAAGAAAAATTCGGAGTAGGTATTAAAATTCATGGAGAAGAAGTAAAAACTTTGAGGTTCGCCGATGACATTGTAATTCTGTCAGAGACAGCAAAGGACTTGGAAGAGCAGTTGAACGGAATGGACAGTGTCTTGAAAGGAGGATATAAGATGAACATCAACAAGAGCAAAACGAGGATAATGGAATGTAGTCAAATTAAATCGGTTGATGCTGAAGGGATTAGATTACGAAATGAGACACTTAAAGTAGTAAAAGAGTTTTGCTATTTAGGGAGTAAAATAACTGATGATGGTCGAAGTAGAGAGGATATAAAATGTAGACTGGCAATGGCAAGGAAATCGTTTATGAAGAAGAGAAATTTGTTAGCATCGAGTATAGATTTAAGTGTCAGGAAGTCGTTTCTGAAAGTTTTTGTATGGAGTGTAGCCATGTATGGAAGTGAAACGTGGACTATAAGTAGTTTAGACAAGAAGAGAATAGAAGCTTTCAAAATGTGGTGCTACAGAAGAATGCTGATGATTAGATGGGTAGATCACATAACTGATGAGTAGGTATTGATTAGAATTGGGCAGAAGAGGAGTTTGTGGCACAACTTGACCAGAAGAAGGGATAGGTTGGTAGGACATGTTCTGAGGCATCAAGGAATTACCAATTTATTACTGGAGGGCAGCGTGGAGGGTAAAAATCGTAGAGGGAGACCAAGAGATGAATACACTAAGCAGATTCAGAAGGATGTAGCTTGCAGTAGGTACTGGGAGATGAAGAAGCCTGCACAGGATAGAGTAGCATGGAGAGCTGCATCAAACCAGTCTCAGGACTGAAGACCACAACAACAACAACAAGTCGTAGGGTCAGTATTGCCTCACGTGTTCCAACATTTCTACGGAATCCAAACTGATCTTCCCCGAGGTCGGCTTCTACCAGTTTTTCCATTCGTCTGTAAAGAATTTGCGTTAGTATTTTGCAGCTGTGACTTATTAAACTGATAGTTCGGTAATTTTCACATCTGTCAACACCTTCTTTCTTTGGGATTGGAATTATTCTATTCTTCTTGAAGTCTGAGGGAATTTCGCCTGTCTCATACATCTTGCTCACCAGATGGTAGAGTTTTGTCAGGACTGGTTCTACCAAGGCTGTCAGTAGTTCTAATGAAATGTTGTCTACTCCCAGGGCCCTGTTTTGACTTAGGTCTTTCAGTGCTCTGTCCAACTCTTCACGCAGTATCATATCTCCCATTTCATCTTCATCTACCTCCTCTTCCATTTCCATAATATTGCCCTCAAGAACATTGCCCTTGTATAGACCCTCTATATACTCCTTCCACCTTTCTGCTTTCCCTTCTTTGCTTAGAAGTGGGTTTCCATCTGAGCTCTTGATATTCATGCAAGTGGTTCTCTTTTCTCCAAAGGTCTCTCTAATTTTCCTGTAGGCAGGAAACCCTCATGAGATAAGCCTCTACATCCTTACATTTGTCGGCCGGCCAGAGTGGCCGAGCGGTTCTAGGCGCTTTAGTCTGGAACCGCGCGACTGCTACGGTCACAGGTTCGAATCCTGCCTCGGGCATGGATGTGTGTGATGTCCATAGGTTAGTTAGGTTTAAGTAGTTCTAAGCTGTAGGGGACTGATGACCTCAGAAGTTAAGTCCCATAGTGCTCAGAGTCATTTGACGCTTACATTTGTCGTCTAGCCATCCCTGCTTAGCCATTTTGCACTTCCTGTTGATCTCATTTTTGAGATGTTTGTATTCCTTTTTGCCTGCTTCACATACTGCATTTTTGTATTTTCTCCTTTCATCAATTAAATTCAGAATCTCTTCTGTTACCCAAGGATTTCCTATTCCTTTGGGGGACTGATGACCTTCGCTGTTTAGTCCCCCTTAAACATCCCAACAACCACCACCACCACCACCTATTCCTTTTTGCCTGCTTCACATACTGCATTTTTGTATTTTCTCCTTTCATCAATTAAATTCAGTATCTCTTCTGTTACCCAAGGATTTCTACTAGCCCTCGTCTGTTTACCTACTTGATACTCTGCTGCCTTCAATATTTCATTCGTCAAAGCTACCCATTCTTCTTCTACTGTATTTCTTTCCCCCATTCCTGTCAATTGTTCCCTTATGCTCTCCCTGAAACTCTGTACAACCTCTGCTTTAGTCAGTTTATCCATGTCCCATCTCCATAAATTCCCACCTTTTTGCAGTTTCTTCAGTTTTAATCTACAGTTCATAACCAATAGATTGTGGTCAGAGTCCACATCTGCCCATGGAAATGTCTTACAATTTAAAATCTGGTTCCTAAATCTCTGTCTTACCATTATATAATCTATCTGAAACCTTCTACTATCTCCAGGGTTCTTCCATGTATACAACCTTCTTTCATGATTCTTGAACCAAGTGTTAGCTATGTTTAAGTTATGCTCTGTGCAAAATTCTACCAGGTGGCTTCCTCTTGCATTTCTTAGCCCCAATCCATATTCACCTACTACGTTTCCTTCTCTTCCTTTTCCTACTGTCGAATTCCAGTCACCCATGACTATTAAATTTTCGTCTCCCTTCACTACCTGAATAATTTCTTTTATCTCATCATATATTTCATCAATTTCTTCATCATCTGCAGAGCTAGTTGGCATATAAACTTGTGCTACTGTAGTAGGCATGGGCTTCATGCCTATCTTGGCCACAATAATGCGTTCACTATGCTGTTTGTAGTAGCTTACCCGCACTCCTATTTTTTTATTCATTATTAAACCTACTCCTGCATTACCCCTATTTGATTTTGTATTTATAAACCTGTATTCACCTGACCAAAAGTCTTGTTCTTCCTGCCACCGAACTTCACTAATTCCCACTATATCTAACTTTAACCTATCCATTTCCCTTTTTAAATTTTCTAACCTACCTGCCTGATTAAGGGATCTGACATTCCATGCTCTGATCCGTAGAACGCCAGTTTTCTTTCTCCTGATAACGACGTCCTCTTGAGTAGTCCCCGCCCGGAGATCCGAATGGGGGACTATTTTACCTCCGGAATATTTTACCCAAGAGGATGCCATCATCATTTAATCATACAGTAAAGCTGCATGCCCTCGGGAAAAATTACGGCTGTAGTTTCCCCTTGCTTTCAGCTGTTCGCAGTACCAGTACAGCAAGGCCGTTTTGGATAGTGTTACAAGGCCAGGTCAGTCAATCATCCAGACTGTTGCCCCTGCAACTACTGAAAAGGCTGCTGCCCCTCTTCAGGAACCACAAGTTTGTCTGGCCTCTCAACAGATACCCCTCTGTTGTGGTTGTACCTACGGTATGGCTATCTGTATCGTTGAGGCACGCAAGTCTGCCATGGCAAGGTCCATGGTTCATGCGGGGATGTCATCTCTGACTGACAAAATAAACATCACTGCCCTGTGCAGTAGAGTGAACAACAAAATCTGTGATAGTGTTGAACCTCTGACCAATTCAGACCATGGTGTAATTCTGCCCAGCAAATAAAGTAAGGATCCATCTATTACATCTGTGTGCCATTTCTTATGTATGCACTCCCGCTGGTACCACATTTCCCGCAGTGGTGACTCCATCTACTGTGCCCCATCCTGATTTTTTGCATATCTGTTGTGATGGTTGGATATCTACATCTACATCTACATACATACTCTGCAATCCACCATACGGTGCATGGCGGAGGGTACCTCGTACCACAACTAGCATCCCCATTCCACTCCCAAACAGAGCGAGGGAAAAATGACTGCTTATATGCCTCTGTACAAGCCCTAATCTCTCTTATCTTATCTTTGTGGTCTGTCCGCGAAATGCAAGTTGGCGGCAGTAAAATTGTACTGCAGTCAGCCTCAAATGCTGGTTCTCTAAATTTCCTCAGTAGCGATTCACGAAAAGAACGTCTCCTTTCCTCATTCGTTGAGCTCGATAAAATCATTTTGCCTCACCTTCATATCAATTTGGACCTTATCAAGAACTTTGTAAAAGCTCTGGATAAAGAAGAATCACTTAAAAGAAAAGTTTCCCAAATAAAGCGAGGCAAACCTGAAAGATGATTTGTAGGACCACAAATAAGAAAATTGCTTAAAGATCCAACCTTTGATACCAAACTCACAGATATGCAATTAGCTGCTTGGTCTTCTTTTAAAGCAATTGTGAAGGGCTTTTTGGGTAACAGAAAAGACAAAAACTATGTTACCATTGTGAATGATCTGTTGGACAACTATAAGAACATGGAGTGTAGAATGTTGCTTAAAATTCGCTTTTTACATTCTCACCTTGATTTCTTCCCAGAAAATTTGGGAGCCGTAAGTGATGAGCATGGTGAACACTTTCACCATGACATTCTTACCATGGAACACTGTTACCAAGGCCATTGGAACCCTTCAATGATGGGTGACTACAACTGGGGTCTTGTTAGGGAGAGTGATGAAACAGCAAACAAAAGAAGAACCCCGTTATAGCATTTTTCAAAAACCAAAGATGATTAAAGGTGAAAATATCTTCTGAACTAATTTGGACCTTTTATTGGCATCATGCCCATGTATACATACAAAATAGTATTGATTTCAAACGCTCTGAATGTTTATTTTTGTTTGACTTAAGTGTGTCAATTTTCACTATTACTGTTCTGCTGTGTATCTAGGAAATGTGACATAATAGAGAAAAACTGATTTTACCAATGTATTCGGCACCCCAAAATTAGTTAAATCCACCCATTTACAAACCAGATGCAGACACAAAGTTTAAATTTGTTAACTAGTTTAGTCAAAGCCATGATGAAGAACAAAGTTCAGGCGTTCCAGTCTGGGATGGTATTGGGTGACAAGGAGGGCACTTCTTTGTGGTTGGTTCTTGGGATGGATGTGAGGATCAGATTTGTGTGAGAATATGGCACAGAAGATCTGTTTACGAATTGAGTCTGGAGGGTATTGCCTGTCTGCTAAGGCCTTTGCGGGGCCTTCAGCATACTGGGTGAGGGAGTTCTCATCACTGCAGATGCATTTACCGTTGGTGGGCATTCTGTATGTGAGGGAGATTTTGGTGTGGAAGCGGTATCAGCTGTCAAAGTGCAGGTACTGTATGTGATTTGTGGGTCTGATGTGGAATGAGGTGTGGATGGAGCCATCGGAGAGGAGGAGATCGACATCTAGGAAGGTGGCACGATAGGCGGAGAAAGACTAAGTAAATTGGATGGGAGAGGAGGAGGTTGTGGAGGAATGAGGATGAAGTGTCCTGGCCTTGGATACAGATTATAAAGATGTCACCAATAAACCTGAACCAGAACAGGGGTTTGGCATTTTGGAAAACTAGGAATGTTTCCTCTAGGTGGCCCATGAAGAGGTTGGCACAGGAGGGTGCCATGCATGTGACCATGCCTGTGCCACAAATCTGTTTGTATACCTGCCCTTCAAAAGTAAAACATGGGTTAGGATGTAGTCGGTTAGGTGTACGAGGAATGAAGTGGTGGGTTTAGGTTCTACAGGGCATTGGGAGAGATAGAGTTCAATTGCGGCAAGGCCAAAGGAGTGAGGGATGTTGGTGCATACGGAGGTTGCATCAACAGTGATGAGTATGGACGAGGAGGTAAGGATGTGGGGATAGTGGAGAGCTGGTGCAAGAAGTGGTTGGTATCTTTAATGCGGAAGGTTATGGTTTGGACAGTTGGTTGGAAGTGTAGACCTTCAAAGGCAAAGATTCTTTCAGTGGGGCACTGTAACCAGCCACAACGAGGTGCCCAGGATTGTTAGGTTTGTGGAGTTTGGGGAGCATGTAGAAGGTGGGTGTGTGGGCTGCTGTTGGAATGACTAGGGAGAAGGATTCAGGGGAGAGGTTCTGGGAAGAGCCTAAGGATTTCAGCAGAGATGGAACATTATGTTGGACTTCTGGTATTGGGTCACTTTGGAAGAGCTTGCAGGTGGAGGTGTCGGACAGCTGGTGGAGGCCCTCTCTCAGATAGTCACTCCATTCCATCGCAACAGTGGTGGAACCTTTGTCTGCAAGGAGGATGATCAGATCAGGATCTGTTTCTGGTTGTGTAGGGCAGTCCTTTCTTCTGTCAAAAGGTTGTTGTTCTTAGGGAGGGATCTGTGGAAGGGTGGTGAGGCCAGGTTGGAAGTTAGGAATTCCTGGAAGGTGATCATGAGACAGTTTGGTGGGAGTGTGGGATGGTCACAGCCAGATGGTGGTATGAATTAGGACAGGCAGGATTCAGTATTGGGACTTGATTGGTTTTGGTTGAAGGGGTTGGTGACAAAGAAGTGTTCCACTATAGGATGCAGGAGAAGGAGAGTAGGCCTTTCACAAGTCCAACATGGCTAAACCTGGGAGTAGGGTTGAATGTGAGGCCTTTGGATAGGACTGAAACTTCTGTGGAGCTGAGGATGTTGATGGAGAGATTAATAACAGTGTTCTGGGATTGTTTCAACTTTGTATTTCATGTAGTGTTGGTATGGAGTTTTGGAGGATACGGTAGGTGGAAAAGGCCAGCTAAGCCAGGTCTCCTCCTCTACCCATTGAGTCACCTCCCTAGATGTTGATCTCTTCCTCCCAGATTACTCCATCCACACCCCAGTCTCCATAAAACCCACAGATCACATACAGTACCTGCAATTTGAGAGTTGTCACCTCTTCCACACCAAAAAATCCCTCCCATACAGCATCGCCACTCGTCGTAGACGCATCTGCAGTGATGAGAACTCCCTCACCCAGTAAGCTGAAGACTTCACAAAGGCCTTCGCAGACACACAATACCCTCCAAAAGTAATTCACACAGATCTCACATGCCGTATCCTCACACACAACTGATTCTCACTCTCCATCCAAAGAACCAACCACAAAGCCACACCCCCTTGTCACCCAGTACCACCCCAGACTGAAACGACTGAACCATGTCCTTCAATAGGGCTTTGATTATCTACCACCATGCCCTCAAATGAGGGACATACTACCCAAGATACTTCAAACCCCTCCAAAAGTGGTGTTCCGCCACCCACGTAACCTCCACAACATCCCAATCCACACGTATGCCATCCCACCACCCTCTCTCTTCTCACATGGATCATACCCCTGTGGAAGACCCAGATGCAAGATCTGCCCAGTCTACTCACCCAGCACCACCTACTCACAGGCTTATCCTACCCCTTCAAAGGCAAGGCCACTTGTGAAAGCAGCCATGTTATATACCAGCTCTGCTGCAACCATCCAGTGGCACAACATGCAGCAGAGCACAACGTGCAAAATTTCAATGGCTGCTTCACAATTCATGCCATCTGGGTCCTCCCCACAACCACTAGCTCTTCTGAGCTGCACAGATGGGAGCTATCCTTACAGCACATCCTTCACTCCCATAACGTTCCTGACCTAAACCTAAGGTAACTCGCTCCACCCCCACCCAATTGTGTTTGTGTGTGTGTGTGTGTGTGTGTGTGTGTGTGTTTGCACGCACTCCATCCCCTGCTCCACATGACTATGAAATCGCAGGACCAGGAGTCCACCACCTGCCCCCTATACTTACACCCCTAACTAGCCTCCCCACTCTCCCATGAGCCACTTCCCCTTACCCCCTCCCTGCCTCCTACCACTCTCCTCCACTTACCCCACCCTGCTTCACACCCCTACTTCACCCAAGACCCAAGCTAGAAAAAGGAAGTGTATTCCAAAAGCTAGCCAAACTCTGAACCTTTTGTTTGTGTGCCTATCAGAGACGCAGTACTTCTGCCTTTCAGTGATAGTCTCCTTTACGCCTAAGTAACTCGTAATTCCCAACAAGAACTTTCTGTACATTGTTGTTCAGATGAAGTGTCACACAAGAGATATCGGTGGTGAGACTATACACTATGTGATCAAAAGTATTCGGACACCTGGCTGAAAATAACTTACAAGTTCGTGACCCCCCCCCCCCCCCCCCCTTTCGGTAATGCTGGAATTCAATATGGTGTTGACCCACCCTTAGCCTTGATGACAGCTTCCACTCTCCCAGGCATACCTTCAGTCAGGTGCTTGAAGGTTTCTTGGGGAATGGCAGTCCATTCTTCACGGAGTGCTGCACTGAGGAGAGGTATCGATGTCGGTCAGTGAGACCTGGCACGAAGTCGGCGTTCCAACACATCATAAAGGTGTTCTATAGGATTCAGGTCAGGACTATGTGCAGCTCAGTCCATTACAAGTGTGTTATTCTCATATAAGAACTCCGTCACAGGCTGTGCATTATGGACATGTGCCTGATTTTGTTGAAAGATGCAATCGCCATCCCCGAATTGCTCTTCAACAGTGGGAAGCAAGAAGGTGCTTAAAACATCAATGTATGCCTGTGCTGTGATAGTGCCATGCAAAACAAGGGGTGCAAGCCTCCTCCATGAAAAACACAACCACACCATAACACCACCACCTCTGAATTTTACTGTTGGCACTACACACAGTGACAGATGACGTTCACCGGGCATTCTCCGTACCCACACCGTGCCATTGGATCGCGACAAAGTGTACCGTGATTCGTCACTCCACACAACTTTTTCCCACTGTTCAATCGTCCAATGTTTTTGCTCCTTACACCAAACAGTGAGGTGTCGGAATTTACCAGTGTGATGTGTGGCTTATTAACAGCTGCTTGACAATGAAATCCATGTTTTCTCATCTCCCGCCTAACTGTCATAGTACCTGCAGTGGATCTTGATGCAGTTTGGAATTCCTGTGTGATGGTCTGGATAGATGTCTGCCTATTACACATTACAACCCTCTTCAACCATCAGTGGTCTCTGTCAATCCCTTCACTTTTCCACCTCACTATCGCATCAGAAACAGTGGACCTATGGATGTTTTGAAGTGTGAAAATGTTGTGTACAGACATATGACACCCAATCAACTGACCACATTCGAAGCCCTTGAGTTCCATGGAGCACCCCTTTCTGCTCTCTCACTATGTCTAATGACTACTTAGGTCACTGATATGGAGTACCTGGCTGTACGTGGCAGCACAATGCAACTAATATCAAAAACATATGTTTTTGGAGGTGTCCGGATACTTTTGAACACATAGTGTATTTTGCAAATATTCGACAGGAAACCATTTGATAGAATTCCTTCATTAATCTATTCCTGTCTATAAATGGAGTATTCTGAAAACGTCTCTATTGCAATCACTCACAGTCATCACCTGTAAAGTGAGTCATGGCCTGTAATCTTTTCGAAGAATCAACAATATGCCCCAACACCATTATTTTCCTCATACTTGTATTTGGCACAGGACTGGAATATTCATCTTCATTCTTTGACGTTTCTGATACCTTCATTTCACTTAAGGAGTAAATTGATGCACTGTCTCAGTAACAGTAACACATGAGTGTTTCTGCTCAACTAACCCAGAAAAATTCCTTTTCCAGCCTACTTTGGGTGCACAAATTGGCACTTCAAACTTCATTTACAGCATATGAGTGACTGGCAAGTATTTTTGGAAAACCAGTAACATGAAGCTGCAGCAGTACAACATGAAGCATAAAAGGAGAAGAAAAAGCTAGTTTATTCCTGAAAAACTGATACAGAGATCAGAGAAAAAAATATTCTGAGTAGTTAAGAAAATAGGCTGCAGTTAAAAAGACAAAATAATTTAGTGTGAAAACCAAGCTGGAGACTGTGTGCTATTAATTAAATTTTTATTAAAATATATGTGAAACTCCTGTTTAAGAAGCACGTACACATTACAGAGGTTACACTATCATTACTAAAAAGCTACTGAGACCATTCTTTTAATCACGCTGTTGCTTTTGAACTAACTAATATAGGAGGTATTAGTTTAAATACTCATTAACGCCATCAGAACTGCCTACAGGTGGTATTTATTGAATTACAAATTGGTGGAACATGGTTTTGAAAATGAATTTCTCATGGTTTTCTGTTATTAGCCTCTCACTGAATGACACTTCTTGCAGTTCTGTTTCTTCAACATTTCAAGAATCTTTCACACTGTTGATATCCAGAAGTGGTCATACCATGCAATACTATGCACTGCTTAATTTTTCGTTGTTGCACACACATTTATGTGCTCATAAAGAAAATGCAGGTAGATTTTTTTGGTAATGTGAACATTAAATATATAATGTTAACATTAAACATGTTGTGCATATGATTTGAAAGTTAAAAATGTTACAAGTAAGAATAAGTACTAGTAAGCAAACCATTTCTGTTTTTGGAGTTCTAACTTCATCTGCTATCAACACAAGTACAGTAAAAGTGGATTTAAATGGATTGTGAAAGCACCCTTTCCACATTACATGTTTCTCTTCTTGGTTATTTGATATGTATAAACAAAAAGAAAATTACATCAATGAAAGTAATCAATTTTTGAAAATATAATTGGATAGATAAAAAATCTACTCATGAAGCGGCAATAGGAGAACATGCATACAAAATTGCAAGCTTTTCGAGACAGTGGCTCCTTTGTCTGGTACAAGGGTTGAAGGGGACGGAAGAGGGGTACAGGAAAAGGACTGATGAGGTTCAGGGACAGGGATGAGGTTTAGGAAAAGGATACTTACCAGATGAGATGAGAAGCTTGCTGCAGCTCGGATAAAAGAAAGTTACTTTTATGAGGGCATTTTTGTCATTTTACGACATCAAATATTTGCTACTTAAAACAACTGTCACAGGACAGAAATTATGAACAAAAAGCAATTGTAAGCAATCTCCATGTAAACAATTGTGTGATAATGTTTTGAGGCATCTAACACAGCTGTGCCAGCTGCAGAACAAAGTACAGCATAAATCTGTAGTACCATTCCCCCTTATTTTTACCTCCATGGGAGGCAAATTGAAGAAACTGTAGCAAAACTTCACTATACACTTAGAACAATTAATTCTAGTAACAGTAACTAATAATAATGCAATTTTCTTGTATATTATTATTATTATTGTTTGTGTGTGGACCCTGTTTGGTTACACAGCACTTTTAGATTCATTTTGCTGATATTCCATATGGCTCTCATTCTCTCCCTGTAGGTTGTATTTCCTTCTTCAGTCCAGTTCTTCTTCTTCTCCTCCTCCTCCTCCTCCTCCTCCTCCTCCTCCTCCTCCTCCTCCCCCCCCCCCCCCTCCCCCCTTCTCTCTCTCTTCGGAATGGAATGTAATGCATCACATCAAAACATTTCACAGTGGATTTCAACGATGGCATTCACACATACTTCTGGCATCTGAATGATTCACAACACAAATTCTGAAGGGAAGGAAATATGACTGGCAGAAAACTGCCTAAGCACTCAAGGATTCTGGTGGGGATGTGAGAAAGATGACAAATTTATGGGTATTTTGTTACCAAGAAATAAGTAGCATATAAAAACTGTAGTCATGAAGATTATTCAGTAAGTTCTTTTATTATGCACAGACTTAATTGTAACAAATAAATAAATACAAAGAATATCTAACAAAACTCTCTATTAAATCAAACAATGGAAACTCTAGGTAGGAGTATCAACAATGTAAGAAAAGACAGTTTGCTACTTACCGTAAAGCAGACACATCAAGTTGCAGACAGGCACATTTAAAAAGACACCTACATAAAGCCTCTGGCCACAGCCTTCATCAGTAAAAGATACACACACACCATTCACACATATACGACTGCCGACTCCAGCATCTCAGGCCAGAATGCATCTATCACGTGGGCTGCAAGTAGCAATCTGGAGTTGGTGGGGAAGGGGGAACGGGAAGGGGAAGGAAGAATAGTGTACACTTGGGGAGAGGGGCAAATGCTCTGGTGGAGTGAGTGTGCAGGGACTAGACTGCCAACAGGCACAGTATCAGGAGGTTGTGGGTCGGGGAGGTGGCGAAAGAGCAGCAAAAAGGAGGGGAGAGGGGAAAGACAGGTGGATGCATTGGCAAAGGGCTGCAAATAAACAGGGTGGGAGATGAGAAAGGGGAGGAGATAACAGGACAGAAGGGATGAAAACTGCTGGGTGGAGTGTGTGAGGGCAGTACATTACCACAGGTTGTGGCCAGGATAATTACAGGAGTGCAGAAAGTGATGTAAGAATAACTCCCATATGTGCAGTTCAGAAAAGCTGTTGTGCCACAGGGTGGTCTGCTTTGCTCTTGGCCACAGTTTGGCTGTGGTCATTCATCCTGGTGGACAGCTGGTTGGTAGTCATACAAATGTAGGAAGCTGTGCAGTGATTGCTGCAGAGCTGGTAAATGACATGGCTTCCTTCACATGCCTGTCTCTGATGGGCTAGGATAAACCTGCAACAGGACTGGAATAGGAAGTGCTGGGCAGGTTTTGCTTCCACAGGGATATGATCCTTGTGGCACGGGGTTGGGGTTGGGAGTGGCATAGAGATGGACTGGGATGTTGTGGAGGTTGGGTAGGTGACAGAACACCACTTTAGGAGGGGTGGGAAGTATCGTGGGTAGGATGTCCTTCATTTCAGGGCAAGATGATAGGTAATCAAAGCCCTGGTGAAGGATGTGGTTCCATTGTTCCAGTCAGGGGTAGTACTGGGTGATGAAGGGATACTCCTTTCTTGCTGGTTCTTGAGGGTGGTGGAAGGATTGGAGGGTGAGAGGGGAAATGGCATGGAAGATATTTTTGTGGACTAAATCTGAGGGATAGTGCCTGTCTGTGAAGGCCTTGTTGAGATCCACAGCATACTGAGTAAGGGAGTTTTTGTCACTGCAGATATGCCATCCCTGGGTGGCCAGACTGTATGGGAGTGATTTTTT
The DNA here is from genome assembly GCF_023864345.2 of Schistocerca serialis cubense. Classification (NCBI taxonomy): domain Eukaryota; kingdom Metazoa; phylum Arthropoda; class Insecta; order Orthoptera; family Acrididae; genus Schistocerca; species Schistocerca serialis. The sequence goes on from NC_064644.1 coordinate 93,515,807, forward strand.
GATGTGAAATGGATGACAGCTGTCGAAATGCAGGTACTGTTGGCGGCTTGTGGGTTTACTGTGGACAGAGATGTGGATGGAGCCATCAGAGAGGAGGAAGTCAGCATCTAGGAAGGTGGTATACTGGGTTGTGGAGGACCACATCAAGCAGATGGGAGAGATGGTGTTGAAGTTGTGAAGGAACGAAGATAGGGTGTCTTGGCTGTGAGTCCAGGTCATGAAGATACATCATGAAAATACCATCAATGAACCTGAAGCAGACTAGGGGCTTGGTGTTTTGGGAGGCTAGGAAGGTCTCCTCTAGATGGCCCTTAAAAACATTGAAATAGGAGTGTGCCCATGACTGTGCCATGGATTTGCTTATATAGCTCCCCTTCAAATGACAATTAGTTGTGGGTTAGGATAAAGTTAGCAAGGTGTATGAGGAATGAGGCAGTGGGTTTGGAGTCAGAAGGATGCTGTGAAACTTAGTTTTAAATAGCAGTAAGACCATGGGCATGAGAGATGTTGGTGCTTAGGGAGGTGGAATCAAGTGAAAAGAAGGGATCTAGGAGGTAAAGGGGTGGGAGATGGTAGAGAGACAGCGTAGAGACAGTGAAGGAAGTGGTTGGTGTCTTTGACATGGGAAGCTAGATTACGGGCAATTGATTGGAGGTGTTCAATTACAGCTGAAATTCTCACAGTGGGGGCACAATAACCAGCCACAGTGGGGCATCCAGGATTGTTGGGTTTGTGGATGTTGGGGAGCATGTAGGTGGGTGTGTGGGGTTTCATTGGGGTGAGGAGGAAAATGGATTTAGAGATGTTCTGGGAAGGGCCTAAGGCTTTGAGCAGAGATTGGAGTTTGTGTTGGACTTCTGGGAAGAGATCACTCTATTAACAATAAAGTCTCTCTGTCAAACCAGTGATTCATCTTCTGTCTCCTGCTTCAGTTACTTGCACACAAATTGATGTCACCAGTACACCCCTCCACATCCCAAAAACAAAACAAATTCGGGGGTTATCATGTGAGCAGCTGGTGGAATAGTCTCTGGGGAGCCTGCAGTGACACTCAGCTTTGTAGGCTTGGTGCAGTTTGGTAGAAAATTGATTTGGACAGTGCTGTTGAGGATCCTCCTCAGCGAGGTAGGCAGGCTTTGGTTGCTTTATGGAGACTGTTTCTTTCCTGCTGTTCTGGTTAATCTTGGAAATGTTTGTCTCTTTCGAAAGTATTCTGTAGGACCAGTATAATAGTGGGTGTAACAGAGGGCACATGGTGTCATTTCTGAGCCAGGAATGTGATGCTCTAAGCAGATCTTTATAGGTGAAAATCTTTTTCTCTCCGTGTCTGACAGTTGGGCCTGACTGCAAACATCTCGCCATGGAGCTGACCTGTCGTGTAAACTCTGCCACTGTTTCCGGATGGACAGCTGAAGCAATGCTCGTACAATGAGTTCTCCTGGCACACACTACTACTCACCATAAACCAGTTGGGCGGGCTAATACTGTAGATCCTCATTTACTGATGTTCACAGACCTAACAATACCAGTGACAAGGCATCCATCCATGTTGATGAGTAATGTATCAGTGCCATCGTTAGCATGCAATGCAGCCTCTCTACGTTCCATTACTAGCAAGACGGTAGCTAGTGGTGTGCAGATGGTTGCAGATGCATAGCTGAAGGAGCTCACTACGCAACTGCAGCTCAAATTGGCATCTGTGTTTGGTCATAATTATTTGAGGGATGCCAAACCTCAAACACCATGTAAGAAACAGCACCTTTGTGACTGCCTCTGTGGAGATGTCTAGTATGAAAGTAGCTTTGGGCCACCTTGTAAAATGATCCACTACAGTAATCAGGTCGTGATGACCAACAGAATAAGATAACAGCCCTAATATGTCCATACATAGGAGGTTAATCCCAAAAGTAAGGTCTCCTATTTTTTTATAAGTACATAGACCTGTTCACTTCTACAATGGTTTACATCAGTTTACAGCTTGAACGTTTAGCTATTTTTCAACATAATCACCATTTCTGTTGATGCATTTTTGTAGATGCTGTGGCAGTTTTTGTATGCCCATGTCATACCAGCTCGCCACCATGCTGTTCAGAAAGTTATAAACCTCTTCTTTCGCCTCGTCATTGGATATGATTCATTTCCCAGCCAAATGTTCTTTTAACCTAGGGAACAGGTGATAGTCACTGGGTGCCAAGCCAGGACTATAGGGTGGGTGGGTGATTATGTTCCACTGAAACGCCCTTGCTCAACGTTCCTCTTCTCCGGTTCTGAGGTGCCTGGTTGAGTCTTTTCAGAGTCTCACAGTACCTGTTGGCGTTAATAGTGGTCCCAATGGGCATAAAGTCAACCAACAATACCCCTTTCCGATCCCAAAAAACGGTTGTCATGACTTTACCGGCAGACTGTGTTTGTTTGAATTTCTGCGGCTTTGGTGCAGAAGGATGCCACCACTGGCATGACTGTTGCTTGGTCTCAGGTGTAAAGTGGTATTCCCAGGTTTCTTCACCCGTGACAATTGAGTCCAGAAAGTTGTCCTGTTTGGCTGCAAGGCGGTGAAGAAACACGCGGGAAGCATCAACTCGTTGCCGCATGTGGTACTCAGTCAGCATGCATGGCACCCACCTTGCACACACCTTCCAATAGTTCAATGTTTCTATTAAAATTCTGTCAGCAGTGCTTCGGGAAACCTCAGGAACCAACGAGCAGAGATCATCCACGGTGATCCGTCAATCTTCATGCATGCTTTACTCAACCTTCAACACTGTCTCCTCAGAAATTGACTGTCTCCTGCTTCTTTGTTCATCGTGAATTTCGGTTCGACCAGCTGCAAACTCTCTGCACCACTTGTGAACATTTTTGACATCCATGCACGACTCACCATACACTTCTGTCAATTGGCGATTGATTTCAATTGGCGCAGTGCCCTTTGCATTCAAAAACTGAATAACTGCATGCAATTCGCACTTGATGGTAACATCCAACAGGAGCTCCATTCTCAACAGCTGCTAAGCCAAGACTGAGTGCCTCAGTGTGGCGTGCGCATGTTTACACACAGCACGTGAAGCATTTTTCATAACAGTGTGACCAACTGCACTTATAAAAAAATAGGAAACCTTACTTTTGGGATTACCCTCGTATGTGTGAAAAACCTGTTTTTTGCTTTGGAAAGTGGGCAACCGGTATGAAGGCATGTCAGCTGACTTTGCTGTGCTGGCAACTGAAGCAGGAGTGCACCCAAGCTTAGCATCCACCTGGATTCTTGACCACACTACCTTGCTTGCTGTTACCCAGATGCCTGGATGAGCCAGAGTATGCAGTGCTCAGAAAACTATGTGCTGAAATTCTGTGGGAATGTACAGATAATGTTTGTCCTGGTATGTGTCACACCAGATACTCATGGCACAATATCGAACAGAGAAACATTGCAGCTGCAGGAATGAGAGTTCTCTTTGAAGCAAATCATGCAGCACTGTGTCCCCTTGTTGCTTGGCTGCTGTCTCAGCCCAAGGCACCACCTGTAGGCTAGCACAGTGTGGAGACAGACGGTCTGTGATAATGTTGTTTCTACCTGAAATGTGACACACATCGTTGCAGTGAGCTATGATCCATTGCGCATTGGAAGAAACAAAATGTTTAATGTCCACAAAGGTCACCAGCAACTCACCATCAATAGCACTCAATTTCTTCTGCAGTAACATAAGGTTCTGTGCTGACTGAATTTTGGCTCGTGTCCACCATAACAGCCTATGGGGCAAATGAGCCGTGCCACTTGTGCTGAACATTGCTTGTCTTTATGAAATGCCACTTCACTTGCTGGGTTCCAAGGAAAATGCTCCTTGTCTGTAGGTGAAAATATGAGCTTATCATCCATGTAACAGAATAGCAATGGCAACCCATGCAACACTTCATGGGGGGAAAAAAAAAAAAAAAAAAAAAACTGCCATGTCTGTGCAGTGTTTCTCAATTCAAAAGGCATGAATATGTATTGGAAAAGCAAAAAAGGTGTTATAACAGTGATTTTCTGTGCATCCTCTAGCTCCACCAGAATTTGCAAAGATGTCTTTGCACAATTGACCACACTAAACACCTGAGCACGAGAGATCATGCAGTTACAGTCAGTCATGTTAGGCACAGAGCAACAATTGGGAATTGTGTGGGCATTGAATGCCCTGTAATCCCTGGATAATCACCAGGATCTGTCTTTTTTGTCCACCACATGTAGTGGGGACATCCAGAAACTACCTGATCTAGTCACAATGTCTGATTTTGCAGGAAATTCTTGCTGAAAAGACTGTCACCATTTACTGTAGGCTAGGAAACATGTAAATCCACAGACGCCATAATGTGACACTCCCAAGTGGTTTACACACTATTTTATGGGAACAACTGACTCATCATTTACCAGCACAGGTGACATGGTTGACAGATGGGCACTGCAGTTCACTGTATTTAAATGTTGGTCTACTAAAGCTAGAGACACATGAAAATGAGACAAAAAAAATCTGCACTGAGTATAGGGTCGGTGACACTGTTGATAATAAAAATGTCCAAGTAGGCTAATATTGAAGACCCACATCACAGTAACATCAAATTGCTGATGCTTCTCCTGTTCATGACCTGTCTCCACATTTGCCTTCGCTGCAAACTCTGCACGTCAGTGACAGTCAAACTACCAGTGTTTCATGTGTCTGAGCTCTGCTTTCCAGTGCTGTTCCATGTGAGACCCCCTCCCCCCCTGCATTGGGCAAGTACTACTGAGTGTCCCCTTGCCCAGTACAAGGCTTGCCACCTCAATGCCATCAAACTCCTCCATGCTAAAACTGCCATCCAGGACCTCTTAACACTCCAGAATTGTGTGCCCTTTGGATAGTAATTGGTCTTCTCCTATACAATTTGTACTTAAGAAAGAAGGTTCTTTCTGCTTGTGTGGGGACTATCGCATACTCAACACTCAGACAATCCTTGACAATTGTCCAGCACTGCACATCCAGGATTTAGTGCAACAACTGCACTGTGCCCAGATTTTCCGCATTATTGACTCACAAGGCTGATCACCAAATCCCAATGCACTGTGACAACATACTTAAAACAGCCATAACCATAGCATTTGGCTTACATGAATACTGCTACATGCACATACAGTCAGAAATGCTGCACAGATGTGGCAATGTTTTAATCACTCTTTTGTTCTCACTCTCCTTTTTGCTATGCATAACTTGAGGATATTCTCATCTACTTCTCTACTGCTGAAGAGCACGAGCTCCATTTATCTCAAGTTCTCAAAGCACTCATCAACAATGGTATCAAGATAAACCATGACACATCTCACTTACTTGCCACCAGTGTCATTTTTCTGGGTTCTGCCATGTATCTGACTGCACCACGTTCATCTGCGATTTGCCATTTTCCCAGACACTTCTTGAGCTCTATCATTTCCTTGGGATGATTCACACCTTCTGGTGTCATATTCCTCATGGTGCACCCCTGCAAGTCCCTTTGACAGATGACTTGGCAGGCAAAAACACTCCCGGCACTCACAAAGTGGTATTCACTGACCAATGTTGTCAGGCTTGCAAGCCCCCTCACTGATGCATGCATTTCTATCACTACTGATGTGAACAAGTCTTGCAAAAGTGTCATCCTACATCAGCACATGGGCAACTTGATGCAGCCCCTTCATTTCTACTCCAAGAAACTCTCTTCCTCACAATGTAAGTGATCCACCTTTGATTAGGAACTGTTTGCAATACATGAAGTGGCCCATCACTTCTGTGAGGACATAGAAGGCCAGTCTGTAAATATGTACACAGATCACAATCCACTCGTGGATGCCATGCATAATCCTGCTACCGACTTGCTGCCACAGCACGTCCATCACATGGACTTCATTTGCCAGTACACCACTGCTGTCTTCAGAGAAGCCTATAACATTGCCACCAATTACATGTTACTTGTACACACCATCTACACCATCTCTTCACTCTTGGACTTGGATGAACTGACACACATGCAACAAGGTGAACTGAATACCTGTCATTTACAATAAGATGATGATAACACACTGACTATCGAGTCATGCCACCTCTCTGGTTATTCAGTGAGGAGGAGATTAGAGTTTAACGTCCCGTCAACAACGAGGTCATTAGAGATAGAGCACTAGTTCAAATTGGGGAAGAAAATCAGCCATACCCTTTCAGAGGAACCATCCTGGCATTTGCCTGAAGAGATTTACGGAAATCATGGAAAACCTAAATAAGGATAGCTGTACATGGGTTTGAACTGTCATCCTCTCAAATGTGAGTCCAGTGTGCTAACCACTGCACCACTTGCTTGGTCTGGTTATTCATGTCCTGTGCAATGTGATGTGACACCTCCATAGGTACTCTCCATCACCTCGCTCTGGTCTCACTACACCATAAAATCTTCTCAGTGATTCACTTCCTCATTCAGCAGGCATTAAGGCCACTACTTGACTTGTCACCAAAAACTTCATTTACATGGCAGTTAAGTATGATTGTCGTATATGAACACATTTATGCTTATGACGCCAATGTACTGAAGTTGGACACTATGCCCAACCTCCACTGAGTCAATTCGACATCCCCAAAGGATGGTTTTGACATGTTCATCTTGACCTCGTCAGTCATCTTTCCTCCTCAGACAGTTTCAAATACATACGGTGCTTCTCCCAGAAATTACCACTGATACTGTCACTCATGCATTTGTTGTCTCTTGGACTGATCACTTCAGTTGACCCTCTTCTATCACTATCGATCAGGGGTGACAGTTCGAATCTGTCCTTTTCAGCAGACTGTGCAACTTGTGCAGTGCTTATCATCTCCAAAGTAATGGGATGATTGAATGCTGGCACTGTACGCTTAAAGCAGCTCTAATGTGTCACTCCACTTCCTGCTCCAAGGCCCTCACCTGCATTCTGCTCAGAACTCACACAGCATTCTAAGATGAACTGCAAGCATGACTGGCTGACATACTATGTGGTGGAGCCATGGTCTTGCCTGCTGAATCCATTGATGAGTTTGAGACTCATCCCCCCCCCCCCTTCCAAACTCTCAGATTTGGTCAATCATGTCCATTCTCACATAACTCATATCAACATTCAGGCTCCATGTGCTCACCTACTGCCCCACGTGCCTTTAGTCATACGAACTTAGAACACTGTGACTATGTAATGCTCTGCAATGACACTGTGCTGGCCTCTCTCCAACAGCCTCATTCTGACCACCACAAAGTGCTCCATCACTCCACACACACCTTTGATATCCTCTTATGTGGTAAGCCACAAACTGTCTCCATAAACAGACTCAAGTCAGCTTGGACACTTGATGATGACCTCTCTCTCATGGATAACTTGGCGTCTCCTCACCCAACCAACAAGTTTTCTCTCCACCGCCCCCCCCCCCCCCCCTATGGAACCTTTGCTGTCCACTGTTGATGTGTGTGAGCCATGTGCTTCATGTGTTCCGATAGCTCAAGGTACCATGTGTGACATCCCTTCCTCTGACTGTGTGACATCCCTCTCTCTGACACTTCCTCCAATGGTGCTCATCTCAAGCTTTCCACGTCTATCTTTTCCTCCTGTATGGCATTTTTTAACACTGGTGCCTCCTCTTTCCTGTTTGAGGATCTCCTCTTACAACTAAGCGATGGCAATCTCTTCATGCTCCATGTGCCCTGCCCCACACACACCTGTCGACTCTATGCACCATGTCATGGTCCTGTGCAGCTTCACCTTTCCTCCCGATGTGGAAGAAGATAGCATCACTGCCTTGATCAACAACTATGGCCACCTTTCCATCCGTGTGCCCCTGTCATGTGTGATACCGCGATGACACAGACCAGTTGATCCCTGTCTCTCATGCTGGCTGTCCACTCCGCTCATTTCACTGGTATGAAGATTAAATTGGGGCAATTCTTCTGGGTTTTCCTTTGTACAGAAGAATTTGAAAATGGAGTTAGGCATTAAAGCTTTCGCTTTGCTATCCTCAATTTCAGTTCCTGCCTCATTTGCTAGGCACTGAACACTAACTTTGGTGCCACTAACAGCCTTATGACCAGATTTTCTTTTGGTTGTACAAGGTGTGTTTTTTAAGTAAAGTCCATCTGAGCATAAGTACACAAGGAAAGGTTATTTCAAACAAGTAAATTTATTTTCAGAAAGTATATACTTCACTCTATTTTTAGAAAAATGGTTCAAATGGCTCTGAGCACTATGGGACTTAAAATCTGAGGTCATCAGTCCCCTACAACTTAGAACTGCTTAAACCTAATTAACCTAAGGACATCACACACATCCATGCCCGAGGCAGGATTCGAACCTGCAACCGTAGCGGTCGCGCTGTTCCGGATTGAAGTGCCTAGAACTGCTTGGCCACAATGGCTGGCCTATTTTTCAACATAGTTGCCAAGTTTGTTCAAACACATATCATACATCCCAACCAATTTTAAAATACCCTCTTCATAAAAAATTGTCACCTGCTTCAATAACCAAGAGTTCACTGCTGTTTTCACATCATCATCATCATTGTAATGGCTGCCACTGAGGTGTTGTTTGAGGTGGAGGAACAGATGGTAATTGCTCAGTGCAAGATCAGGACTGTAGGGTGGGTGGTCTAAAACTTCCCAACCAAAACTGTCCAATAAATCATGGGTCTGACCTGCAGTGTGAGGTCTTGAATTGTCATGGAGAAGGACAATTCCCTTTGTCAGCATGCTGCATCTTTTGTTTTGAATCACTCTGAGTAGCTTTCTCAGGGTTTGCCAGTATGCTTATGCATTGATAGTGGTTCCTCGTTGCATGAAATCGACCAACAAAACACCATGCCTATCCCAAAACACCGACACCATGATTTTGAGCTGGGACAGAGTCTGTTTGGCCTTCACCTTTACAGGCGAGTGTGTGTGTCTCCATTTCATGCTCTGTTGCTTCGATTCAGGTGTGATATGCGAAAGCCATGTTTCATCTCCAGTTACAATATGAATCAAGAAGCTGCCACCTTCTTCGTGATAATGAGTCAAGAACTTCATTGCACACTCAAATCTTTGGCTTTTGTGCTCCTCTGTTAGGAGTTTCGGGACCCAACGGGAGCACAGTTTCCTAAACTTTAGGTGTTCAGAAACAATGTTGTAAAGCACTGATCTTGACATGTCAGGAAATTCATTAGAGAGACCTGTTATTGTGAAGTGCCTGTTCTCACGAAACCTTGCTTCAACTGAAGCCACTAAATCGTCTGTAATCAAAGAAGAGCGACCAGAGCGGTCCTTATCATGGACGTTGTCACAGCCATCTTTGAATTCTCGTACCCACTTATGCACTTTGCTTTCACTCATAACAGTATCATCATACACTTCGCAAATCTGTCAATGAATTTCTGCAGCAAACAGGTTTCTTGCTGACAAAAACCGCATCACTGAGCAAAACTCACATGCGGCGGGCAGTTTGATAGTCTTAAACATTTTGAAAGCAGAGAACAGAACCATACAGGTTAGCTACAGAGCTGAAACTGAGCACAGTTGTTCCTGAGGCATGCACTCGTTGAGGTAGGAACACGAACTACTACTGCCTACAACAAAATGGACCTCGTATGAAAAATGCCTCGTATGAAAGATCACTTGGCAGTATTCTGCTACAGAAGTCATTGAAGGCATCATGTATTGCTCTCGTGACAACCAAATGAATTTCATTTAGCATCTCACATTGTAATAAGAACTACTGTGATGGACTGCTTGATTATCTTTGATTTAGTCTGGTTTCAACTGCCACTATATGTGTTGAACTGTGCTAACTACAGTAAAAGTGCTTTCTCTGTATGTCCTTTTGAGTTGGTGACCTCCTTTCTTCATCAATTTCCCATGAAAATAGGAATTGCAACAACTGCATAGAAGGTAATTAGGTGGGCATTATTCCTGGAAAAATTTCAGATATATATACAACACATAAAGGGTCACTTAATACTTACTGGATACCCTTTACAGATTACCCCTAGGTCTGGGTATGATGAGTAGAACAGAGGGCCCAGGAGTTCTCTCAGCTATTAACTTCACATTATAATAACGGTGAAGTTGTTTTAGCAGGGAAAATAAAAGGAGGATTGAGGTCTGATGAATACTTCTACAACAAAGTGATAGCATGGGAACAAATGAAGTTACCAGTAAAAGAAAAGTTGTTGGACAGTGAATAAAGATTAATTGTTTTGGAGAATAAATAAAACCGTAAACATAGGAAATTATGTGTTCCTTGATCGACAATTGAAGATTTCGTTTCTGGATAAAGGTTATGGACACTTTGGTATATGTAAGTGCACTAAACACGCTGATTACATTCTATTACTGTAAAAGCAAGGAAGTAAAAGGTATTTTAAGAACTTTCACATTATATCAGAGAGTGAAAGATGACAACAGTCAGATAATTCATAAATTATATCCTGTAATACCAAAGGTACTCCATGATCTAATTGCTGCAGATTTATAGGGGCATTTGCCTTGTGGTATTTCCCACACATTTTTGTATAAGCAGAATGCTGGTCTAAGTGTGTGAAAATGTATCCCATGAAAGTCGCGTATTGAACCAAGGTAGTTAACTGTCTACGAAAATACACTGTAGATGTGGGGGAACCTAATTGTTTGCTCACAGATAATGGAATACAAGTTGCTTGTAAAAGCTTTAGAGAATTTCAAACATGAGTAGCTATCAAGCACATTGCTGTTTCCAAATACTATCCACAGTCAAATCCCACTCGGTGTATAATGAAAGAAATTCGCCAATTATGTTGAACAAATTGCTCTGCCAAACATACTATCTTGGCATAAGGGATCCTAGAGTTCCCTATTATTCTAAATGAGCCACTGCATTTATCAACAGGATGTTCAGCAGTAGAGGTGATGAAAAAGAAATTCATTGCGGAACCATTATTGAAATTGTTCACTTGGTATATGGGAGACAAAGCAGATAAGGACGACATACACAAGTCTGTGGAACAACAATTAAGAAGGGAATTAAAAAGCAGAAAGGGGGAACATAACCCATGTGGAGTTTGCTGGTCTCCCATTGGGTGCTTCCCCAGGTGGCAGATAGGGGAATACTCACCAGATATGGTGGGTACTGGGCAAATAAAACACCCGGGGTGGACCAAAACTACCAAATGCTGCCTTGTAGTATGATTTTGGCTTATCAAAGGCTAAAAGAAGAAAACCTTGAGTAAAAATTACCTGATCCTCCGAGTTGGGGGTTGTGCAGTGGGCCAGTTCCTCACTCACATAAAAACATAAAAATGCTAAAAAACCTAATAATATGCCTCGGAAAAATTGGAACTTTGGATGACGAACTGGTGATGAGAAACGGAAAATTATTTTTGGATGCTGGAATGTGCGAGGTATTTCCACCAAAATAAATTTACTACCTGCAGAACTTGACATGTTGAACATGGATGTTGTCATACTCTCTGAAACAAAGAAGAAGGGCCAAGGAGAAGAAGAACTGGATAATTATGTACATATCTGGAGTGGGGTATCAAAAGGAAAAGAACCAAAGCAGGAGTCTCCATTATGATAAAGAAATCATGACAAAAAGAATCACAAATTGGACATTCATCAATCAACATATTATAACTGTTGAAATGACATTATTTGCAAGGATCTGAGGATGAATCTAAATGTTACACATACACATATGTTAAAAATTATTTACCAAGGAAAGTCACCAAACAGCAGTATGTTTGAGAAGTTATTTCACTGAGAGAACCAGTTTCAGCTACTCATCAATGCCATCTGTTGTCAAGTCTTTGAAGTAAACACTCCAAAAATGAACTCACGGAATCCAGATATTGATGGCTCCAGTTATGCAAGTATAGATATAAAGATTTGATTGTCTATACATGAAGTGCATCGGGGCCTGAAGATGTCATTAATGAGATGCTGAAACTGGTTGTCTAAATAAAATAACTTTTCAATACGTATGGTTGTTTGGCGATTTTCCCAGGTAAATATTTGACCAGCTGCTGCCTCATATCCTCAATGGATAGACACATATTGCACATTATGGTTTGAGAATTATTGTACAGCCTACAATGAACCCTGAAAGAGGAAATTCCTTAATGTATCTTTCTTATCTAGGTGTCATTATGCACTATACGTTTAAATTCTAAAGAAAGAGCATTACAAATCTTGCAGAAACTGAAATGCCTCCCTTGTGAAGCATAATAAATTTTGTGCGTTCAAAGTGGATGCCTATTTTTCTTCTATATAGTATTGGGTATAAAGGGAGTTCCTTCTTCCTTCTAACGCACATCAGGGAGGATGTGTACTGTGCAGATGTGAGGGATTCAAATTCATCAAAAAGTTTTCTGCATGCGGATCCTGGGTGAGCTTCAGTCATATTTCTTCTTATTTGTTTCTGGGCATACAGCGCGTCTCTTGCTAATGGCTTATTCCCCTAAAAGATAATTCTGTATGCCATAATGCCATAAAAATAAACATAATATGCTGATTTAACGCCATCCATATTCAAACAAGAACAAATAATGTTTAAAACAAAAGTTTCAGAACACAGTCATTTGTACAGGTCTAGGATGTAGTCTGACCAGTTCAGGTTGCTAGCAGTACATACTAGTAGATATTTTTGTAGTGCCCCTTCTTCTCCTGTTGCCTGCTGATCATTCAGTTTTATTACTCTTCAACAATTTTACCATGTATCCGAAACTGAAAAAAAACTGGTTTTACTGAGGTTGAGAGAAACTCTGTTTTACTGTGTACAGTGACATCAACAGGAAATATGGTACCTTTACAATAGTCCGTACAAAGAGGTAGGTAATTTAGGAATTTTATTGATTCTATTATATATTTTTTTGTGATAATTTCAAGAAACTAACTCATGCATTTATGTTAAGGAGCGGTTAGTGTGAGCTCGTCCATTATATTTTGAGACATTTAAAGACAAACTTTTCACTTTAATTTCTTCAATAAATACATGTACTTTTACAATACTGCTGCTGTTAACAGGTATGCTTTGTTAATAGGTATTCTTAGCGATCAACATAGTATTCACTAATTCTAATGGAGTATGGAACATCAGATATACTCGTATCATTTGGTATATAACGATTACGAAGGCTGTCGATGACTAAATCTCTGCTGTAATGTCTCCATCTTCTATTTTCAACAAAGCTGTGAAAAACCTGCTGTGTGGATGGCAATCGCCGGTCCACGAAACGTTTTATACGTACCCACAAATTTGCTTTGTTATTCTGCATAATCCAGTATCTGGGGCAAAGAAGACACTCAACAGGTGTTAAAGCAATAATCCTACGATCTGTCAGATTTTCACCTGAAACAATTTTCAGTACAAAATGTTGTGTTCCTTGCAAAAATTTAAAAAGAGAACACAACAGATTACAGAAAAGATTACTAGATACTGTCAATATGAAATTTAACATCTTCATAGACATATTTTGGCAGCACTTCAAATCTTTTTTTCTCCCACAGTAAACCAATGGAAGCAAAATTAAATGGAAACAGGGATGAGAGATGGACAACATACAGGATCCTGAATCAGGAAGTGAAAGCTACACTTAATCTAGACAGACTGGAATCAAGGGTTGAAAATCTATCAGCACCAGTATTCTAATGTTTTTAAGTCTGTGATAAAAAGGAAAACAAATGAACTATGTACAACAAATAAAGAATGCAATAAAAAGAATCTAGAGCATTAGAATACAAAAAAACAGTGAGACCTGCAATTTATTTGCATCAAACAAAGATTAACAGAATGCAATTTCAGATGATTAATAATGGCCTTGTGGTGTGACAGACAGAAATTAATTGTCATGTGCTAAACAATACAGCTGATGAAAACTTCCTGGGGAATAAGATGAATAATAAGCTAAAATGGATTCAACATGTAGTAAAAGTATCAAGAATTTCAGTTAACATCTTTTGTAGCTGAAAACATCTTTCATCATGCTGACTTGTAGACTACTACATTGTTTTTCACAATTTCTCTCATTGATATCTCATGGAATCATCTTCTGAGGCAATGTAACTGAGTACAGTGAATAACTCAATGTCTTGCAGAATCTTCTTTTAAGATTCTGGAACTGTTACACTCTGGTGTCTATTCATTTACTCCTTAATATGGTATTAACTAAGCGAAACACTTTTTTAGCCTCATTTCACAAATATTATTATAACTGTTGGACCTAGGTTTTAGGTTATAAGCCCATTTTCTAGTATATAGCTGATTAATATGATAAAGGGAAGTCATAGGCGGAATATAAATAATGGAAGGAGTAAAAGTAACAAACCATCCTGTCTGTTGCCTGTTTGATGCCAAACTTGCAACAATTTGATTTCATGAACTGTTAAAGATACTGAAACAAGGTTTTCAACATATTAGGATACATAGAAAGGTGCATAATTATGTTGCATGTGTAATGCACTTTACGCTTGTATCAACTAAGATACTGAAACACTTATGTGGAGTGATAGCCTTTTTACTGCCTCCAGAAGCTCCTGAAAAGACAAGTGCAGCCATATAAAGCTTTTTGATGTTGGCAATGAAACTTTTTGCAAAAAATATCTGAGAAATAACTCAAAAATAAAAGTTGAGGCAGCTGGAATCAGCTACTTCAGTCAAGCATCATGCAGTGAGGCTCTTGTGCCTCGTTCCACTATCTTATCAACCATTTGGCTGTTTCCTTTCTTCCACATAAGCTGCTCACTTAAATATGAGTATGCATGCATATGTAATTGTTTTACTAAGTCTTCACTGATATGCTAGAAGTTAGTATAACTACTTTATACTAACGACAACCATAGCTGACCACTATATCTTTGTCATGTAAAGTAGGGCCAAGAGAAATTATATTTAATTAGTAGTTTAAGCCAGTAAGTTGCTTACTAAAGGACCTCATGCAGATACCAGTTATTTTCCTGTGGGATCTTCTGACTGATGTCTTTCAGGCAAATTCAGCTCCAGTATATTTAAAGGGCCTAGTGATGAGGAAGTGTATCACTGAAACTGGTTGCCAATAAATTGATAATGAAGTTACAGCCGATGGCCGTGCTAAAAATTGTAGTACATGAGTCAGTGCTCACGATCACACCCTTACCACCATTCAAATGGTTCCTTCAGCAAATCTTTGGAGTACTGGCGAATCTACATCTCATGTTTTGACTTCCGTTGTTGTGGAAATAACATTTCCAGTGAGCGGCAATGTGATTTACAATTGTCTTCTAGTAGCTGTTTATACAAAGCGCTGTGGAAATTCCAGCCACTCTCAGACCATAGAGATTTGTCTTTCAATGACTTCTGAGCTCTCTATCCGTTTACTATGGTCATATGATGCACCTTGTTTGCAACTAAGCTCCAGTTTAATCAGTACCATAAACAGAAAAGTTAGTTGAATGCAGCTTAGGTATCCAACTTGTAGGATCTTGCACGCAAGTGCAGTTTCACGTGTCAGAAGTGTAAAGTTTCATATTCAGAATCTTTGATTCAAGACGTAATTGTGTGCCTTGTGCTGGCAGGGAGGTTGCAGCTAAAACTTTGGCCACCGTGCCACCAATAGTGATGTGAAATGGTTTGAGTCTCACCTAATTAACAAGAAACAAAGGGTGTTGCAAAATACCTGCAGGGTAAGCAATCAGTCTTCATCTGGCTGGGAATTTAGATTAGATTAGATTAGATTTACTTTCATTCCAATTGATCCGTAGTGAGGAGGTCCTCCAGGATGTGGAACATGTCAGAAAAACAACAATACATGACAAATATTTAAACTAAAACAAATAAGCTAATGTACCATTCCACAGGTCCCAAGTGGAATGATCGTCATTTTTTAATGAACACTAAGAGTCATTTTACAAATACTATTGCACTGAATTTAAAATAAAAAAGTTTTATATTTATTTATAAGGTAAGAAACATGTAATACAACTACTGTAATACTTATTTACAATGAACACATTACTGCACTGAAATGGTGCAGAAGTTAGATTATACTTACACACACACACACACACACACACACACACACACACACACACAAATTTTCAGTGAACACATTACTGCACTGAAATTGTGCAGAAGTTATGTTGTACTTATATACAAATCAGTTGGTTTTCCTCAGAAATTCATCAATGGAGTAGAAGGAGTTGGCCACCAATAAATCCTTTAGGCTTCTCTTAAACTGAATTTCATTGGTTGTTAGGCTTTTTATGGCTGCTGGCAAGTTATTGAAAATGTGTGTTCCTGAATAATGCACACCTTTTTGTACAAGACTAAGTGACTTTAAATCCTTGTGAAGATTATTCTTATTTCTAGTATTGATTCCATGAATTGAGCTGTTGGTTTGAAAAAGTGATATATTTTTAATGAAAAATTTCATTAAGGAATAAATATATTGGGAAGCTGTAGTTAGTATCCCTAGTTCCCTAAACAGGCTTCTGCAGGATGTTCTTGAGTTCACACCACATATAATTCTTACTGCACGTTTTTGTGCCCGGAAAACTTTAGCTTGGCTTGATGAATTACCCCAGAAAATAATCCCATATGACATTATGGAATGAAAGTAAGCATAGTATGCCAGCTTTTTCATTTTTATATCCCCTATGTCTGACAAAATTCGCATTGCAAACAGAGATTTGTTAAGACGCTTCAGCAGTTCTGTGGTGTGCTCCTCCCAGTTGAATTAATTACATATGGTGTTCCTTGAGGTTCCATTTGGGTCTGCTGCTTTTCCTTGTGTACATTAATGACCTCTTGCCCATTAACTGCCAGATGATAAGTTTGTTTTATTTGAAGATGATACAAACATTACAATAAATAGCAAGTCAAGTAAAGATTTAGAAATGCCTGCCAATCAAATTTTCGCTGACATTAATAAATGGTTTAAAGCTAATTCACTGTCATTAAACTTTGAAAAGACCCTCTACATAAAGCACTCTGTCTTCAGGCCACGAGTGGCCTACTGGGACCATCCGACCGCCGTGTCATCCTCATGGAGGATGCGGATAGGAGGGGCGTGGGGTCAGCACACCGCTCTCCTGGTCGTTATGATGGTATTCTTGACTGAAACCGCTACTATTAGGTCGAGTAGCTCGTCAATTGGCACCACAAGGCTGAGTGTACCCCGAAAAATGGCAACAGCGATGATGGCCTGGATGGTCACCCATCCAAGTGCCGACCACACCTGACAGCACTTAATTTCGGTGATCTCACGGGAACCAGTGTAACCACTGTGGCAAGGCCATTGCAATTCAGAATCAGTAAAAGATTTCCTTCTGGCATGTATGTAACATATGAAGACATGCAGATTGAAGAGGTTGACAATGTTAAATTTCTGGGATTACAGCTGACAATAAATTCAATTGGGAAGGGCATACCACAGAATTGCTGAAGCGCCTAAACAAATCTGTATTTGCTGTGAGAATGATGTCAGATGTAGGAGATATAAATATAAAAAAATGCATACTTTGCTTACTTTCATTCTATTAAGTCATATGGAATCATATTCTGTGGTAACTCATCAAACTGAGCAAAAGTTTTTTGCATGCAAAAGTGTGTAATAAGTCTAATTTGTGGTGAAAATTCAAGAACATCACGTAGAAACCTGTTCAAGGAACTTTCGGTATTCTAACAACTGCTTCTCAGTATATTTATTTCTGAATGAAATTTGTTGCAAGTAATATTTCCAACCAATATCTCAATACATAGCATCAATAATGGGAATAAGAACAATCCACACAAAGACCTAAAATCTTTTGCCTTGGTCCCAAAAGAGACCCATTATTCAGGAATGCACATTTTCAATGAACTGCCAACAACCATTAAAAAATTTGTTTCAGACAAAGCACAGTTACACAGAGCTTGAAAGACTTTTTGATAGGCAACTCCTTCTACTCTGTAGATGAGTATCTTAACTTGGACTGTTAGACCAGCTTAAGCAAAAATGTCAGATTTCAGTTGTGAAAGCAACAGTCAAGATTAGATAGTTTGTGTATGATATATTTATTAAAAGTGCATAACTACATTTCATTCTGACAGTGTATCAATTCTGTAAATATAAGCAATTCCAGTTTACTATAACATATTGACATATTTTGACAATCTCCTGACAAATGATCAGGATAGAGAGTATTATATTCAAATGTTTTACATTTTTTATGTTATACTTTCTGATTTGTTCCATACCCACGGGAATCATCTCATTTTTGGGTCTATGGAACAAGAACTGAACCCAATCTCTAATCTACTCTAATCCAAGTCTGATCTCCTAGTATTGACGGGATGCTTAAAATTACTAAATATTTCAGGATTTCCTTGCCAGCTCAGCATGCTTCTATGAATGACATTCAGTTTTTCCAAGTTGTTAGTTGCTTTCTCAAACAATGGTCAACTGATGATTCCAACTCATCATTCTTTAATTCTGCCTCTATGACTCATCATAGTATACAGGTGTCCACATCACTGGCATCTCAGTATCAAATGACCTTTTATTTGATGTTAGTTGGGTACACCCTCACTCCTTGGTGCTGTGACATACAACATGCATGTCAATGAAACTTCAGTCCTGTCCTGACTATGATAGCAGATATAACAGAAACTGATGTCTGCACTGTGTAGCAGATAGCTGTGTATATGGTAAGTGCAGTCATCTGGTCTTTGAGTGGCTCACCGATCACATGATCAGCTGCAGTACGAAGACAATACTGTGGTCCACATAGTAATGGCTGTGGGGAATGTGGGTTCAAAGCTCCCTTTAGACTTGACACTACTTGATCAGTCCATGGGCGCCAGTGCTGCTGAGTCTTTTATCGACAAGGACACACATCATCAGCTCAGTTAGCCTCTGCACAGCAGGCCCAGTGACAGGTCCTATTGTACTGCTGCAAGACCATTCCTCTACCCGGAGAACTGTCACTGCGGCTAAGTAAAAAAACATTGAACATGTGCACCTTAGTGGTGCACTCCCCAACTGCTACTAACATTTTTGGCTTAGACTCTTTAACAGTTTTGGGTTCACAGAGGACCAAGTTAATTTAGCATCAACCACAGCTACTATTATTTGAGGACAGATTTAAAGGATGCATATCTTCAAGTGCTGCCTGGTGATGCATCACATCAGTTGCTAGTTTTAAATATGCTGTTTGGCTTATACCTGTACAGTTGCTTACCATTGTGGATTGCAAGTGTATCTGTCATTTTCCAAAAGCATTTGTAATTGTTGATTCAAGGTATTCCACATTGTTTTGATTATTTGGATGATATTTTTGTGACAGGGTTAAATCCCTGTTTAAACAGCCTCAGCAAAATGGTTGATTTTTCAGTTAGAAAAGCAAAGTCTCTTGTCTCCAGTGTTATGATGGCCTCAAGGCTGCTCCATTTCTTATGCCATGTATACCAGGCCTGCCATTGACACTAATGGTGGATGCACCCCAGTATGGCACATTGGCGATTTTGTCACACAAATTCTCAGATTTATGATGTCAAGAATTTTCATATATATCTGTATGGCAGCAACATTAGAAAATCTGTTTTCATCCCACTGCCCAATACCTCAATACAGACACCCTGTATCACCTCCCTCTTGACTGCAACATGGGATTCAGTTGCTCAGAAACTGTTTGTTTTGCATTGGATCAACAGCTGCAAACTACATTGGACAAATTGCCACTGATGGCACGTGAGGTTGCCTTGGCATCATCCCATGTCCCAATCTTGCACAAGATTTGTCACCAGTCCAGAGGCAGTGGTTGGAACATGTTTCCCACCAGGCCACTTTGGTTTCAAGCAATTATTTTGCACTTTGCTACTTGCTCAATGCCACAAAGTGCATCTTAGCTTTGGCCACATTATACTCGGAACTGTTGGACATACGAGTAATTCTGCCCACACCTTCTTCATGCATCACACTGGAGAATGAAGGCCTTGGCCAGGCATCAGTGCCAATGTTGAATGTGTGAACCACTCCTACTCCATGAATCAAATGTCCCTAGCTAAACACTTTTCACCATGGTCCCACTCTGATCATCCTTGGGAGTGCATCCACATCAATTTTACACAGTTGTTTCAGGAAGCTAAATGATTTCTAGTGGAGAATGACCTCTCCAACTTTCTGTTCACGGTGCACCCACCATTCTCCACCACACCTACAACCATTTGTGTCCTTGAGAGGATGTTTGTCACTGAGTGGCATCTAGCAACCTGGTGTCGTGTAAGAGTCCCCAATTTACATCAATTAAGTTTCAAGCCCTTCTTCCCCACAATGATATCAACACCTGACCAATGCTCCCTTTCAACCCACCTTGAGTCTGGAATCTGAATGAAAGGTCCACATTTATAAAACTCAAACAGGGAAGGCCTTGCTATCATCATCGACCGAGAATGCCTTGCACAGCTTCCTCACAGTATACAGGTCCACCCACATCAACGATGTCAGTTTAGCCAAAATTCTGCACATGCACAGGCATCACGTGCAACATGCCCATCCTGCATGCAAGCCCAAAAACACATGGGGCACATGTGTCTGGACACACGAGGCTAGTGTCCATGATAGGCTGAAGGGGTCATCATATGCAACAGGCACTGTCAGATATTTGACATTGCAGCTGGGAACGTTTACCTAACCTGCCATAACAACCCGGTCCCTTTGCAATCATAGTCACAATCAGTGCCCCTGACTCCAACCCATGGGCAGGACAGAAGGGTTACCACCAGCTGGGTCTCTTGCCCTCTTCCCATATACCTCCTGCAGTGGGTATGGGCCTCTGCTCCTGTACTCCTACTTGTCCACAGATGGGTGATATATCACGGTCACGGTTTAAGAATCTATGGAAATGGGACTGCTCCCTCTGTCCCAACTGTCTGTCATCCCAATGGCACTGGAGCAGTCTCTCTTTGTGGGCATGCTGCCACACCTGCATGTTTCATCTGGGCCTCAAACCTAGTCTGGCAAGATCCATTGGGAGAGATCCTCCACCCTCCCACCCCTGGCAGTGCTAACATTACCTGCATCATTTTCAGCCCTAAGTGCCAATTTTTGGGGATGAAAGAGTTAATACCCCCACCAGTGGACGCAATCGATGGCTGATCAGGAGCATTGCTGTTAGCTATGGTTAGATGCCATCACCGTGTCTCATGGGTGAGGCTAATAGCAGCATGGCACTAGGCGAATGGGTAAGGCTCAGTCTTCTTCGGTACACTCCCTGAGCTCAGTTAAATCTCATCTACCAGCTCTTCAGATATTGACCTCACTTTGGACATTGGCTTTGTGGCGTATGTTCTTGGTGTTTATACAGTGATGCACTCATGAAAACCTTGGCTTTCTTCACAGATTACACGTGAGCACTTTAAATTGGTAGGACCAGCCATTAAAGAAAAATACCATGTACTGGCGACAGCTAGGATTCCATTGCAGCTGCTCATTAAGTCCAGACTTATTAAGTGGTGTATACCTTTGAAACACTGCAGCAGTTTCTCAGGCTGATCCTAGTCTGGCAGAATCATTTTATTTTATTGCTTGTGTATTGATGACAAGTTGTGTGCCATTACCTTCTTATGACATTCTGTTAAATGGATTACAGTACCCACCACATGATCTCTCAATTGTGTCTTTTTTTAGAATTCTTTGGATTTCTGCTTCCGCTGCTGCTCTCTTCACCAACGGTATTTGATGTGGCTCTGTACAAAATAATGCGCATTCTCTAACTTGGAATTTCCATGTACATCCATGCATTTTTCATATTTCCTCGTAAAATACAGACCAATTTCTTTTCAAATCTTGCATCAATTTGCAATGTTGCACCTCAGACAATTCAGCAAGCTTTCCCATCTTCTGGTCAACTAGATCAAGTATATTAACTTATCTAGTGGCATCAAGCTCGTCATGATTATCTTCTTTCCTTCCCATATTATCTATGACACTTATCTCTCTCATTTCATCCACTGATTTCAACTCTCTATATGCAGAAATCTCTTCATCTTTTTCTACAGTTCCATTATTCTTTGCCATCCTTGATAAGCAGCTTTCCTTTACTATAATCCAGTGTGACACATTTGTCTGTGAGCAAGCAAACTCCAAGCACAAAACTGACACACAACACTTGGACAGTTAATATGTTCTCAGATTCCCTCTATCCACTCTTAAATCTTATTAAAACTTGCCCCTTTATCAGTTTACTCTCATTCTCTACAGCACTAACAATGTGGATTTAGGTTGGAATGTCTTCAATATTTTTTAACTGATCATATAATACAACTGAGACCACACTGTCCTCACTGCCTTTGTCTCTCAAAATATCTATCTATATTCTATATATCTCAGTCTCTAAAATAGGTATTCATGCTTCAGCATGTATGATTTTGTTTTCATGCAACAGATCTTGCCTT
Organism: Schistocerca serialis cubense; assembly: GCF_023864345.2. Lineage (NCBI taxonomy): Eukaryota > Metazoa > Arthropoda > Insecta > Orthoptera > Acrididae > Schistocerca > Schistocerca serialis. The sequence goes on from NC_064644.1 coordinate 93,538,206, forward strand.
ATGTCCCTGTGATCTTTAAATTTCTTGATTAATATCGGTAATGACCTGCTTCCAGTGTTCATACCCAATTGCGTCACATTAGAAACTTCCTTCAGTTGTCCAATTCTTGTTGTAGAGGCATGTGTTCTCCATAAGTACTCATTTGTAGTGACTAGTTTGGTGACTTTCTCATACCACTCATAAATTCATGGCAATCATTTCGCAAGTACTGTTCTTGTGCAGGTTGATCTCCTGAATACCTTGCTTCTTCAACTTTTCTGTGACTATCACAAACACTGCATGTCAGGCAGTCATCAAAATTTTGCCACATATACTCCCCTTGATAATCAACATTATTTTGTAGCTCATGGTTACAGAAATCACTAAGGTATCCTTTTCTCGAATCAAAGCTGCACTCTCCATTCTGTCTTCTGCCCTCTTCCTTTCTCCAGCTTTCCTCTTCCACCATCAGTTCTATCTTGTCCAGCATTAAATATAATTCCTCCACATTTTGGTCTGGTAGCAGTGAAATTTTTCCATGCACTGCCAATGACAAGCTTTGAATCAAAATCTCCATCAGTCTTTCCTCACTAATTGGATCATCCAGATATGCTTTCTTGTCCCAATTTTTTCTATACAATTTATCATTATTACATATTGATGTGAGTAAATGGCGAAAGTGAAGAGTGAAAATTTCACTGAACATTATTTATTTTGTAACCAATACTACTTCATCTTCCAATTGTTCATAGATCTCGTTTTTTGTGATCACTCTGCTGCCACAGGCATGCATTTCTCATTGCAAAAAGCCAACCAAAAAACTTATTGTCTCTTGTTCATCCCAATTTACCAGATACAAGTCTCTAAACTGTTTTGTAAAAGGCAACTGTAACGACTGAAATTTATGCACACTTATATAATTATCACTCACAGTACTGGTGGTGGAAACAATAATGTCTTTCTGTTTAGCTTCAAACCTTGGCACAGTTTCTCTTTTCCCTTCCAAATTCGGCATTTACACGCTGTTCAGACTCTACACTCCAATGATAGTGTTAATTAATGATTCTTTGTTTACTTAGCAGACACTTTGTTTCTGTGATTTCACTGTCTTGTTTCTTATTCTGCATGGATAAATTTGTCATTTTTTATTTGCACCAGATTTTGTGTTCCACAAATTCCTCTTTTAATGCTTGAACATCATTCTCAATATTTATTTATTGCTACATTCTCTCTAAATTCTCTGTTACTACTCTTAAGAACTTTCATAGGTGAAATCCTGACTTTTTTCACTTTTTGGAATTACATCACTTCATTCACAAAGACTTTGGATCAAATTTGTAACAGCAGTATTCAAATTTCAGGTTGGAACTGTGGTAACTGTTTTTAGTAGTCTGCAAATTTGCTTATATCATTGTTATCCAGTGTCCATTAAGAATGGCGCATGGGTGTCAAGGTTTGCACTGCTTTGTGGTCACTTATTACACTGTCATTTCCTATTCCTGAGGCACTTTCCCATTCAGAACTTATTAAAATGTTTTCTGTTACATGTTTTTGTTGACTTTGCCTTGCCATTACACTGTTTGTCTCCATTATTAACAGAAATATTTTTAATTGCAAAAATGAATGTCCTCATCACTTTTCTTAGTTTATCTCTAATTAACGTCATCCTACTTTTTACTTTACATGCAGCTATCCAAATGCTGACACACAACCGTTCATAGCAAGGTGCCAGGGCCCAGGGACATATCGCCACACTGCAACACCCCCCTTATCTTTCCAAATATATTGATCACATTTAGAGGGTGCCACAGCATGATGATTTGTATTATCCATCATTTGAATTTTAAGGACTCATTAATTGATCTACAAGAGAAACGCTATGATACAATTAGACATTTTATTTTTATTAACACTTTTTGTCCCACAGTTCCCTTGTGTGCCACTAAATAACTGCTTAAGAGCTAAATAAATTTTGAATATATAGGAGTACACTACAGAGAGTGACCCTAACATTGAAGAGAGAGAGTACCAGATCAGGACAACAGTTGCAAAAGTTCACATATGAGAAAGTAAATGAGTGACCAGTCACTGCAACTCAGTCCTGAGGAAACAGTCAATGCATTAGGTTATTGTAAAAATTGTTAACTTAAATGTGATTTGTTAACAGCGGTAAATTAACAAGAAAGAATAACACTCATTCACGAAGATGCACTTAACAGTTCAGTATCTCAGAAATGAATTGGACTTACTGCCAATAATTGTAGAGGAACACTCACCACCTGTGTTAGTAATGACTAAATAGGGCCTAAAATCTAGTGAAATAATGTATTATGTATTAGAAAATGCCATAAAGATGGTGGTGCAAAATTTATATTATTAAATATACAGCAGTTAAAAAAAATTTTTTTTTCTTCATCACCACACCAAAGAGGGATGACTGTTGTTGTCCTTCACAGTAATGATCTTTTGTTAGCTAAGCATAAAATAATAAGGGTATATTGCCCACCAAATGATGTAATGTGCCTTATGGATAGACTTAAAAGTGTAATTGGTCAGACTTTTCCTAATTTCCTTGCTACATTTGGTGACTGTAACACATATGCAAATTTAAATAGTATAGTAAGCTTGAAGCTTACTGATGTTTTAAGCTCATATAATGTTTTAAATTTAAAGATACTACAGTAATGTATTCATGTCCACTAGAATAGATTATGCTAAAATCGACAGAAATGTTAAATAGGTAAGGTAAACTGCAGTAGCTTAAATTTTCATTATTCTGATCACTTTTGTCAGGTGATATGAGTACACAAATTAAGCTTTGTCTAAAATAGTAAAAGTTGTTCTGCAGTAACAAACTATGAATAGATCAAATATTCATGGTTTTAAACACAAACTTGCACAGAAGTGGGATTCTGTGCACCAACTCTGTTGATACATTGTGACTATAGGTGCCCTGTCAGATGAATCCAGAAGGTAGTTAAAGAATGCCAAAATGGATGTAATCCTAGACTGAAACTCCCAACTAGTCTGATTAGGCTCAGGCAAAGTATACATCACCTAAACATGTTTTATAAATCAATTAATCTGCAGGTATTTAAGGAAGAATACAACCACACAAAGAAAATTTTCAAAACTTAAATTGCTTCTCTCCTCCCACCCGTAGGCTGCTACCGCTTTCCTTCCCTACTCCACTTCAGACTGCTGCTTTCATTCAGTGCAACAGTTGCATTCTAGACATAGATAGTAGTCATGTGAGCATCAGGTAAGCTTCCTTGTGTGAATATATATGTGTCTTTTCCTTTGTAAAGAGGGCTTTGGCCAAAAAAACCAATGTGTAATGAGTCAAATGTGTCTTTTTGTTGTGCCTGCCTACAGACTCAACATGTCATCTTTACAGTGGACAGCAATCTAATGTTTTCATAATGTTGTTGATATTCCATACTTGACTTTGCAATGTTTGTTTTTATTACAAATTATTTCATGTGCACAGCTACTTTTATACCTCTGTGAAGTTCAATAAGTACTGTTACTGTAATTAATGGTTTAATTACTTCTCTTCAGGATATATTTACAGAGGAAGAGATGTGGTGTGTGTCACTTCACTTGATTAAACTGTGAAACTGGATCGGGCCATCAACCATGTAATAATGCCACTTTTAAAATTCATTTCTTGTTCTGTTGATATCATTTGGCACTACCAGTTACAGCACCAGTTCCCAGGATATCATTTCAGGACAGTACGATATAAGGCGTTTCAGGTTTTAACAAAACTGAGTGCAACATCAAACAACAGGTAAGGGGACCATCGCAGAACCCAAGAAAATTAACACAAAAACATTCAGCTTAGGACATGATGATAACATTTTCAAAAATCCAAATCCTATATGTAACATTTTAAAAACTGTATCACTACTTCTATTTACCAACCAACACATACTATAGATGCACAGGTCAAGGCCCCATATCACCATATTCATTGTACAGCATATGAAACTGTGGAGGTCATTGAGCAGGAAGAATGCAAGGTAATACACATGATAAAGAAAGAATTTTCATCTGATGGGATGGCATATCCAGTGCAATTACTAAGGTGTAGCTAAGGGAATCTCTAAACCGCTTACCTACCTGCTTAACGGCAGCATTAGAGAAAATATGTATCAAACTATTCTAAAAAACAGTGTTGTGAAATTAGTGTGTAAAAAGGGAAGCAGGAAGATATCTCCACTCCAGCTTAACCCTTTCCACTTCAATGTCGAGTGCCACTCGACATTGGGAAATTTGTTTTCCGCTCCGATGTCGAACCTCATTCGATACGACTTTTCGAAGCTCTCAGACATATTTTGAGTCTACTAGGCATTATTGCTGCAGTGTGCTTCCATCTAGGAGAACTAGTGTTAACTCGGTGTCGAACAGTCAAAGATTGTAATTATTATGTTCAAGTCCACGCACTTGAAGTGGCTAGTTCTTCACATACAGTCCTTTCTGAGATCTTTTAGAGCAATCTCTAAGTGAAAACAAGAGTGAAAATGATTTTGATTATGATAGTGATTCATTTCAAAACAATTCGAGTGACAATGACGAAGAAAACAGTGACAATGTGCATGTTTCTAGTGATTCAGCAGAGGATTCGTGGCGAATGTGGAGCGACACTGACACTGACTTCACAGATTTTCCTTTTGATGAATCAAAGTGTGGTATTATAACAGAAAGTAGTTCTGTTCCATCATCGCCCATCGGATTCTTTCAATTAATTTTTACAGATAACCTATTTCAACAAACAGCAGATGAAACGAATAGGTATGCTACATCAAAAATATGTAAAGTGACACCACTATGAGGACGTCGTTCAACTCCTGATGACGAGGAATGCTTGAATGGGAAGTTGCACATTATCAACAAGCTTCCTGGGAACAAGCATAAGGATTGTGCAGTGTGCTCAGACAGAAAAAAGAAATGTGGCAGGCATGAAACTGTGTATTAGGAAACATGCTCACGAAACCCAGCTCTCCACCCTGAAGAGTGTTTCAAAAAATACCACACAATGGAAAGTTTTGTACTGTTAAAGCTTATGTAAATATATGAATGAAAGCACACATTTTGTTTTAATGTACACCCCAATTGTTGGCCAGCGGCCACATTGTTTCCACAAAGAGATCCGCGCAAATCTCAGTGGTGCACTGCCGCCCAGGCGGCGGCGATTTAAATAAGAGCGCGCGGAGCTGCCCTGTGTCTGCCTTACGGAGTGCAAAGGGTTAATGCCTTTTTCACAAAACATACACTGCTTATAAATTCTCAGTACAGCTTTAGAAAAGCACTACCACAGCAATTTCACAGAGCATGTAGACAGCATAAATATCTTCAGAATGGCAGAAGCTTTCGACACAGCAAATCATAGCTTACTTCTCAGAAAACTGACATCACACTGAATTTGCACAATTACTAACCTGATTGCTGACTGTTGTTCCTCAATAGCTCCTTAACTCTGTAGTCTCAAGCTGAAAACTGTCTGTATTTGTAACTAAACTGAGCAATAACAGCTGCAGCACCACTGCTTTATGGTTCACTTATTTGCACATTTACTCTGATTAAATCCCATTTGAGTGATGACCAGCTTTTAACATTTCCCCATGTAACTAGCATTTCACTGGTAAGAAATCTGTTAACTCCAATCTGATCAGTCTGTGGCGACTCCTTCCATGGCCTCCACCTGCAGCAACAGATGACGGCCCCCCAACACCCTCACTGCCTACTTCCTGCAGAGGAAGAACTTAGATGCCCATGCTATCCAGATATCTCACATGCTGAACCATTGCTTGAGCAGTCTCTTGTTCTACTCTGATGAGGCAACACTTCCCGACCATGTTCTTGGCAGCTCGCCCACACAGCGCCACGTGGCTTGTTAGTCATCTGCAGCACTTTGCCAGGGTATGTGTGAACAGCAAAATTCTTACCCCACGTTCAGTGGCAGTCATCTGTCATGGTTCACTAAACAAGAGAAGTGCTACCACATTTCTCCGCACTGCCTTCCCCAGCTGCGCACCCTTGAACTGCTTCCATTGACTCTGGGTTTACAAAACATGATACCGGAAGCCTGTTTCATCCTCCCAGTAACAGCACCTGCAATACTGCATGCAGTGTGATACAAATAGTGATGTGAAGTGCAGTGCAGTGTGCACCAGGAGTACCAGGTGGGTTTATTACCACCCCATCCCTGGCTGTTTTGGCATCCCTTTGCCTACAAGCATGCCACTGAAGTGGGTTATTTTATCTTGCCAAATGACACCAAACAACGGCTGTAAGCCTTTCATGGCCTCCCCTGTCCAGAGAGTCCACCCTGAATGATGTCCCTCCTTCATTAAGAAGTAGTAACTCATTAAATCTTACTGTAGTTATTAGCTTTTAGGAATAATATATCAGAACAAGCTCACACAGCTCTTCCAACACACACTGTTATTTATTGTTATCTTCCTTAATTAGCTCACCAGTTAGGTATGTATGCCCGTTAGGGGTATGGAAAGGAACCTAGATCGTTCCTTCATGGTGACGACTTCCAAACCAACACACTGAGTCTCATTACCGAAACACACTAGTTTTCTTTTATCATTATTCCAATTAGACCACCCCATGTGTCACAAGATCAGTTCCCATTCAGCTGATGAGACACAACCTGCTCACACCTACACCTGTCCCTTGCCTTCTCCACCCCTCCTGCACTCCTCCACTCATGCCATCCCTCCACACACATCATCACTCCTCTCCCACACCCATTCATGCATGACCCCCTTTTGCACACACCGCCACTCCCTCTCCGCACCCCTCCCCATGCCTCTCTGTATGTGCCATCATCCCTCATGCACCACCATGCCCCTCTGCACCTCAACTGCAGCTGACAGCCATATGCCCAAACAAGCCTCACTTTTATTGTGTAATGTACTGAACACTACTTCGTGCAATAACACATGGTGAAGATTGTATTGCTTGGTCAACATTGTGTGTGTCCTGCCTACCTTCTCCTGTGCAATATTGCTTGCCAGCATGACCCCACATATCGTGACAAACTGCTCACACTGTTAAGTCACAATGTTGCTACCACACATTCCCACCCCTACGGTGGTCACACCTGGTGGGCTCTCAAGCCAGAAGCCCTCATTACCCCTCCCACCCCAGTACTTACAAGCACTTCAAAGGTGTCAGAACTCTGTAAGACACTGTCAGCACTACAGAACTGCTTGCCACAGCTGACCAACAGGGTAGCGCACCCAGCACAAGTCGACTCTACAGACCCTCCTCCCAATTGTGCATGCTCACTTGCCCCCCTTCAACCCACAAGACCCACCTATGTGGTTTGCTTCCACTGAGGCAGTTTTTGCAGGTTGCTCTATCACAAGCAATGCAACATAATTCGGTATGATTGTCAGCCATGTTGACCCGACCACCTCTGCCGAAGTCCAGCATGTTATTTCAGACCCATCCCTCTCCGGCAGCTACACTAAATTAAAATAATGCATCATATCTGGCTCCACACTCTTGGAGCTGCAAGTGGCAAGTAATTTGTTATTATCTAAGCAGTTTGATGACATACGCCCCTTGCTGTTGCTAGATCACATCCAAGCACAATATAGTGATCTTGGCTGATATACTTTTCAAAACTCTGAACTCCTCCACCACCACAGCTGCAGCGCAAAATGCCAGTTACCAGCGAGGCCTCTGGCCGGCTATTCATCCACCTCTCTGCAAGCCACCACACGCATGATGTTACTCACACCACCGGCAGCTAATGACCCTCCACCCAGCATGCAGGCCCCCAACCTCACCAGATTCTCCCACTTATCAACAGCATCACCTGCCAACACCTCACGCACCTGCCACTAGGTGTTGATTGCCCCACACAAGCAATGCCGGACCATGTGAAAACAACATGGTGTCATTATGGCAACTATGATTACAAAAGTTAATAAATCAGTTAAGAAGGCTAGGTGAGTGTTTCTGTTAGATAGAGCATATAAGCACTTATTAACATCTTACTTAGACAGTGAATTAGCATCATTTAGTTCCAGTAAGATGGATGTAGAGAAATTATGGGTGAAGTTTAAGCAGATTGTAAATCATAGTCTGGAGAGTTATGTGTCAAGTAAGTGGCTAAAGGATGGGAAAGATCCACCATGGTTTAATAATAAAATCAGGCAGGTGCTGAGGAAGTAGATACTGTTGCACACTCAGTTCAAAAGGGAATGCATAAATGACAAGAAGAGATGGTTACTAGAGATTCTGCACAAAAAACATATTACTACCACTGTCACACCTTAGAAAAAGATCTAGCCCTGTGTAAAATCACAAAGCAGGTCTAAGGCTTCCATTCAGTCCCTTGTTGACCAGTCTGGTGTGGCAGTTGAAGATGAAGCTTTAAATTTCACATTCAAGAAATTGTTCACACCGTGGAATCATACAAACGTACCATGATTTGACCATCACACAGACTCCCATATGGATGACACAGTAATAAGCATACTGGGCACAGAGAAACAACTGAAAGATTTGAAAGCAAATAAATTTCACAAAGCAGTAAATTTTACGAAGAGTACTCTATAGTATTGGCCCCTAACCTAGCTTGCCCAGCACAAAGTCCCAAGTGACTGGAAAAAAGCACAGGTGGCTCCTGTATATAAGAAAGGTAAAAGAATGGACCTGTAAAATTACAGACCAATATCCCTAACTTTTGTTTGCTGCATAATCCTTTAATATAGTCTCAGTTCAAACATAATAAATTTTCTTGAGACTGAGAAGCTTATGTCCATGAATCAGTATCGTTTTAGAAAGCATCACTCATCTGAAACCTGGCTTACCCTTTTATTACATGATATACTATGATCTGTGGATGAAGGGCAACAAGCAGACTCCCTATTTCTATATTTCTGGAAAGCATTGGTCATGGTGCTCCACTGCAGGCTGTTAATAAAGGAATGGGTATATGGAATAAGTTCACAGATATGTGAGTGGCTCGAAGACTTCTTAAATAATAGAACACAGTATGTTGTCCTCCATGGTGAGTGTTCATCAGAGACAAAGGTATTTGTCAGGAGTGACCCAGGGAAGTGTGCTTCTATATACATAAATGATTTGGCTGACAGGGTGGGTATCAATTTGCGGGTGTTTGCCGATGATGCTGTGATGTACAGTAAAGTGTTGAAGTTGAGTGACTGTAGGAAGATACAAGAGAGCTCAAGACAAAATTTCCAGTTGGTGTGATTAATGGCAGCTTGCCCCAAATGTGTAAAAATGTATGTTACTGCAGATGAGTAAGAAGATCAAACCTGCAATGTTCAGATACAACCTTACTAGTGTCCTGCTTGACACAGTCAAGTAATTTAAATACCTGGGCATAGCGTTGCAAAGGGATTGTTGTTTGTTGTTGCGGTCTTCAGTCCTGAGACTGGTTTGATGCAGCTCTCCATGCTACTCTATCCTGTGCAAGCTTCTTCATCTCCCAGTACCTACTGCAACCTACATCCTTCTGAATCTGCTTAGTGTATTCATCTCTTGGTCTCCCCCTACGGGATATGAGGTGGAATGAGCATGTGAGAACTGTAGTAGGGAAGGTGAATGGTCAACTTCAGTTCATTGGGAGAATTTTAGAAAAGAGTGGTTCACCTGTAAAGGAGACAACATATAGGACACTGTTACTACCTATTCTTGAGTACTGTTTGAATGTTTGGGATCCATACCAGGTCGGATTGAAGGAAGACATTGAAGCAGTTCAGAGGCGGTAGGATCAAACAACACAAAAGTGTTAACGGAAATGATTCGGGGACTCAAATGGGAATCCCTGGAGGGAAGGTGACATTCTTTTTGAGAAACACTACTGAGAAAATTTAGAAAACCTGCATTTAAGCTGACTGCTGAACAATTGTACTGTTGCCAACATACATTGTGCATGAGGACCACAAAGATAATACATGATAAATCAGGACACATACAGAGACATACAGACAGTTGTTTTCCCTTGCCCTATTTGAGAATGGAACAGGGAAGGAAATGACAAGTAGTCATACAGGATACTCTCCGCCATGCACCGTTCGGTAGCTTGTGGATCATCTATGTAGAGGCAGTTGTAGACGTGGAACTACCCCCACCAGCATGGTTCTAACCATCCTCCTGATACCCAAAACCACTATAAAGCAGGCACAGCTTGATGGTCGCACCAAATGTTTGGCAAAAATGTGACCAATTGCAGACCTCCATTGGTCCTGGTCCCGAAACCCGGCACCCACCAGCTGTAGGCACGACCAATCGCTGTACCATTTCGTAGTACGTATTCATACGGTACTTGAATTATGCTAGTCCTCCTGTCCACTACCTCATTGACACTGGCTCTGACTTACTCATATACTCCCACAAACTACTGCTAAATCCCAGCCCCCCCCTCTCCCTCCCTCACCACCACCAACAACAACTCAGCCATACTTATTTCTGGGGTGTATACCTGCTCGCTCAATCTAGGCTTCCAGCATGAACTTCCATGGATCTTCATGGTTGTGGACATTACCAACCCACCTGTGGGTGCGGACTTCCTCACTATTACAGCCTGCAGGCCTATATAATGAAGCATGATTCAGTTGAAGACATCTCTGTCCACTGCACGTCCCACCCTGCCACATGTTTTGCCATGAAACAGCTGGCAGTTTCAGGCCCATATGCTCAGTTTCTTGCAGAATTCCCACTCCTCATCCAGCCACACAGCATCCCCTGGAATGTTCAGCATGACACTATTCATTACATCGCCACTACACCTGTCCCCCCCCCCCCCCCCCCACCCCCACCCACCCACCCAGTTTTCTACTATCTCTGTCCCCTCCTCCCTCAAAAGTGCAAAATCGTACAAAAAGAGCTTGAAGAGCTGTTCGTTACCAGCATACTTTGTCCTTCCAAAATCCCCTGGGCTTCAGCTCTTCATCTCGCCTCTGAGAAGGATGGTTCCTGATGCCCTTGTGGCAAATACCATAAACTCAATGCCCACACCATCACTGACCACCATCCTAACCCACTCTTCTCACCTACAGTGATGTCATCTCAGGAGCTACTATCTTCAGTAAGACAGATTGAACTAAAGACTACACACATATCCCAGTCACCAAAGAGGAGATTGAGAAAACAGCCATAATCAGTGATTTTTAGACAACATCCTCCAGGGTGCACCAGGATGTTTTGCCTACCTAGATGATACACTCATATACTCCAGGGACCCTACCAAACACCACCAGCACCCACATGAAAATTTTTCCTACCTACAGAATGCTGGAGTGATCCCCAACATGGAAAAATGCTTTTTTGGGGCAAGCAAGGTTGAATTCCTCGGAAACCTAGTCTCTGCTGCTGGCTCCCGCCACTCCAAGAGACAGTAGAGGCAGTATTGGATTTTCCACACCCTATCACTGTCAAAGGCATCCAGCATTTTATCGGCAGGGTCAACTTTTCCCATCGCCATTTTAAGGATGCCACTGCCACTCAAGAGCTCATTACTACAGCTCTCTGTGATGATAAAACAAAGGCAAAAAGCTGGTCCTTGGACACAGGCCATAATCGAGAGCTTTGAAAAAACAAAACAGGACCTTGAAAACGTGGCCATTTTGGCCCACCCTCACCCTAGTGTCCCCACACAATAGCGGCGGTCGTGAGCGAGATGGTTATCAGGGCCATCCTGCAACAATTGGTGAACAATGTCTGGCAACTGCTTGTCTTCTTTTCATCCAAGCTCTCTGATGCACAACACCGCTGGAGCATGGTATCACCGCAAGCTGCTCACAGTCCACAAAGTCATCCACTTTTTCCTATTTTCATTTGAGGGACACTTCTTTATGATCTTCACAGACCACCACCCCCTCGCCTCTGGTTTTTGCAGGAAAGACATAGGTCAGATCTCATTTCAACAGTATAGGCTACAGGAGTATATCACACAATTCACTACTGATGTACAATGTGTTGCTGGCATCGATAACATTGTGGAAGATTTTCTTATCCCTTCCTGTGTCATCACCCAAACCTTTGACTACAATGCCCTGGCAGGTGCTCAAGAGGAGGACATGCTTCAGAATGTGGACTCTGGCCTCAACCTCAGCTACGATCCATACCCGGCTCCGACCTTAAGATGTGGTATGATGTTTTCATGGGTCCTTCACAGTCTGAAAGTTCCAACAGTTGGCCCCACCCTTTCCTCCCTGCCACCTTCCAAAAACTGGCATTTGACCATGTCCACAGCCTTGTACACCCAGGCATCCACACATCTGCCACCATAATGAAATAATGCTTCGTCGGCCAGGCTTCCAATATGAGTGCAGCACTGGGCCCAGTACTATATTCCATGCCATTGCGCCAAGGTCGAACGGCATGTTCACTCCCCTGCAGATGCCTTTCCCTCCCCCCACCTACCGCACAACAACGGTTCATGCACACGTTCAACTCAACATTATTGTTGGCCTACTACCCTCCTCAAATAGATATCAATATCTGCTGACAATTACTGACATTTACTAGCTGGCCAGAGGCCACACCTTACCTCTGAAATTTCTGCTGAAACTGTGGCTGCAGTCTTTGTTCAGACCTGAGTGTCCAGCTCTGGATGCCCACGTGACATCACTACAGATCCCAGATTCCAGTTCACTTCAGCCCTCTTCTGATCACAGACATCCACCTAGGGCTCCAATTTCCACAATACCACCAGCTATCACCCTGCAGCTAATGGCACGGTGGAGCAGTTCCACTGCACTCTTAAAGCCGCCTTCACATGTTATTCTTCCGAATGGTCCGCTGCCCTACCCCTGGTACTTCTAGGCCTGCAGATCACTCACAAAACTGACATGGGAACTTCTACCACTGATTTGGTATGTGGACAGCCACTCGTCATTCCTTGTTATTTTTTGGAAGTGATCCTGCCCCCTTCTGACAGTACCATCCCAGGTTTTGTGCACCAGTTCCAGAGCTTCATGGCTCAGCTGCAACCAACACCTCCGCAACATCATGGTGAGCACTGTACCTTCATCCACCGTGACCTCAAAGCATGCACATGTCATGCTTCCGGTGGATGCATACCAGCCACCACTCTGCCCTCAGTATTCGGGCCCACACTTGGTGTTAGGCTCAAGCCAGCCTACAGCCTAGAGCCCCTCCAGCCAATGAGCACAGCACCATCAAGGTGGAGTTGCCTCGCCTAGTGCCAGTCCCAGTCACAGCACCATTAACACAGTGCCTGATACAGTGCAGGCCAACAATTTCTCATATACTGTTCCCAACATATCACTAGCAGACGCCGTGTCTGACACACCATCAGCCGACACCGCCTATGGTCCACTGCCAACCGACTATATGACTGACAAACCCCCACTGCCTGAGACCCTAATGTCACCACCACACTACTGTGCACATCAGGATGGCAGCTGGTGGGCATCTGAGGTGTTTTTCCTAGATGTAAAATGATAAATGCCAGGATTTGTGGAAAAGACGGGATTTATTCCCGAGAACTGGGATACAACGTTCATAAAAACTGGCTACAGCCGTGGAGTGAACCACACATGGTACAGAAAGAGCATTTTGCCCTTAATAGGAAGGAGTGGCTGACATGTCAGAGGGTAAGGAAGCCGGCAGGAAAGAGAGCGACATGCTGTTGCGGCCACTACCTCACCAACCCTCTCACATACCTCATGCGATGGCACCTGGTCCTCTCATTGGCAAGTTTGAGGTAGAAAGTTGGCATCTCTCAGTCAGCAATACTGTGGTGACGTCCTTAGCTCAGTGTAATGACATGGGAGCCAGCCACAAGTACTGCAAAGTAGTTTATGTAACAGCTCACACCACTGCCTGAGGCTAAGTTAAAATGATGGAAGTAGAATATAATAATAATTTTACCATTTTTACCTGTTACCATGTACACTACCTTTTTCACAGCCTCCAGCCAATGCAGACAGTGCCTCAACCCCATTGGCGGTCGCCTCTCCCAACAAGATGTCAGCACCACTACACTAGCACCTGTACCACTGTAGCAGTGACACTATTTCACACGCTCCCAACCCACGCACAGGATTTGCCTATGCTCCTCCTCTCACCAGAAATCACAGCAGGAGCATGAGCACAGCAGTGATAACCTGCGCCTGCCTCCCAGCAAGCATAAACTGTCAGCCTCAAACACTCCTCTGGACAGCTGGCACATCTGTTTTCCTCTCAAAAGGGGGAAACTGCAGATGACTGGATGACTCCTTCCATTGCCTCCCACCTGCAGTAGCAGAGTAGCAGATGACAGGCTACACAGACTGGAAACCAACCAACCCCCCCACCCCCCACCCCCACCCCCACCCCCCACCCCCACCCCCACCCCCCACCCCCCAAACACTCTCACTGGCCACTTCCGCCAGAGGGAGAGTTTAGACGGCCATGCTTTCCACATGTCATGCATGCCGAACTGTCGCTTGAGCAGTCTCTTGCTTTGTTCTGATGAAGCAACACCAACTGGCCATGCTGTTGGCAACTCACCCATGCAATGCCACATGGCTTACATCAATGTCTGCTGCATTTTGCCAGGGTATGCATGAAGAGCAGAACTGTTATCCACATTCAGTGTCAGTGTTGTGTCGCGGTTCATTTAACAAGAGGAGTGCTACCACATTTTTCTAAGCTGCTATCCCGAGCTGCATTCCCTCAAGGTGCTTCCATTGACTATGGGTGTACGAAGCCCAATGCTGGAGGCCTGGTTTGTCCTCCTGGTACCAGCACCTAGAATATTGTGTGAAGTGTGGTGTAAATAGTGAAGTGAAGTGCAGTGTGCACCAAGAGTACCAGTCGGGTTTATTACCATTCCATCTGTGGCTGTTTTGGCACTCCTTTGCTGCTAAGCATGCCACTGTAGTGGGTTTTTCTGCCCTGCAAACGACATCTTACAAAGGCTGTAAGCCATTAATGGTCCAGAGACTCCACACATAGTGAGGGCCCTCCTTGATTAAGAGGCAGTAACTCATTAAATCTTCCTGTAGTTGTTGGCTTTTAGCAATAATATTTCAGAACTAGCTCATCGCTTAGGTATGTAAGCCCCTTGAAGAATAGAAGGGAACCTAAATCATTCCTTCAAGTCCACTCCCCTACAACACAATGATACTACGAATCACATTACTTATCCTATATATGGATATCAGACAGTGTCAGAATAATTCATCAGTATTCTTTTAACCAGTTCATTGTTAAATGTCTTTCTTCACCATACTTTCACACAGCACTTACTGATTGGCCAACTGAGTTCACACACAAAATTATATACCTATAGTCACTCACAGGTGTTTGTGAGCTACTGGCTACACAAATGACCATTTTCTCAAAAGGAGTTCACAAGAAAGACACAACACAGTGGAATATCATTACACATAGATTTCTGCATGTTCATTACTAATCACAGCCTTTTAAGTTGAGTAATATGGAGATGTTGCTCAAAAGAAGTCTACTTCGACATTTAAGAGTTAATCAGCTGGTAGCTAGCTAGGCGTGGTCCCTTTACACACAGATGTTATAGGGATTGTTCCCAAGCATGGAGTGAGGATTCCTCGTCTGGAGGGAGTATATAAAGATGGACATATGGATATTTTGTGAACTAATGATTATATTTTAGTTTATAATAATGTAACGGACAGATTTAGCAGTAGTGTCAAGCTATTTAGCCCCACAATAATCATCTTTAACTGTATGTTAGATGATTTAAAAAGTATCTACACCCATCAAGATACTCCGCAAGCCACTGTATGATGTGTGGCAGAGGGTACCCTGTACCACTACCAGTCATTTCCTTTCCTGTTCCACTCGCAAGTAGAGCAAGGGGAAAACGACTGTCTATATGCCCTAATTACTTGAATCTCATCTTCATGGTCTAAATGTGCAATGTATGTTGGCAGCAGTAGACTCATTTGGCAGTCAGCTTCAAATGGTGGTTCTCTAAGTTTCCTCAATAGTGTTTCTCAAAAGGAACATTACCTTCCCTCCTGGGATTCTCATTTGAGTTCCCAAGGCCTCACCATTACACTTACATGTTGTTCGAACCTACTGGTAACAAATCTACCAGCCCGTCGCTGAATTGCTTCAACGTCTCCTTCAATCCAACCTGGCATGGATCCCAAGCACTCGAGCAGCACTCACGAATAGGTTGCACCATAGTCTTATATGCGATCTCCTTCACAGGTGAACCACTCTTTCTAAAAATTCTCCCAATAAACCAAAGTCAACCAATCACTTTCCCTACTACAGTTTTCACATACTCATTCCATTTCATACGCTTTGCAATGTTACGCCCAGATATTTAAACTACTTGACTGTCATGTAGGACACTAGCAATACTGTATCCAAACGTTACAGGTCTGTTCTTCCTAATCTGCAGCATTAACTTACATTTTTCCATGGTTAGAGCTAGCTGCAATTCAGCACAACTAGAAATTTTGTCTAAGTTGTCTTCTATTTTCCTACAGTCATTCAACTTTGCACCTTACTGTACACTACAGCATCATCAGCAAACAACCACAGATTGCTGCCCACCCTATCTTCCAAATCATTAATGTATGTAGAGAACAAAAGATCTCCTATCACACTTCCCTGGGGCACTCCTGATGATACCCTTGTCTCTGATGAATTCTTACCACTGAAGACAACATACTAGGTTCTATTACTTAAGAAGTTTTGAGCTGCTCACATATCTATGAACTTATTTCATATATTTGTACCTCCATTAACAGCCTGCAGTGGAGCACCATGACCAATGCTTTCCAGAAATGTAGAAATATGGAATATGTCTGTTGCCCTTCATCCATAGTTCTCAGTATACCATATGAGAAAAGGGCAAGTTGAGTTTCGCATGAGTGATGCTTCCTGAAACCATGCTGTTTTATGGACATAAGCTTCTCAGTCTCAAGAAAGATTAATATATTCAAACTGAGAATATGTTCACAATGATTCTACATCAAACCAGAGTTAGGAATATTGTTCTGTAATGTTGTGTGTCCATTATCTTACCCTTCTTATATACAGGAGCCACCTGTGCTTTTTTCCAGTCATTTGACACTTTGTGCTGTGCAAGAGATTCATGAATAACGCAGGCTAGATAAAGGACCAACGTCGTATACTACTCTTTGTAAAACCAAATTGGGATTCCATCCAGACCTGGTGATTTATTTGGTTCCAAATCTTTCAGCTGTTTCTCTATGGCAGGAATACTTATTACTATGTCATCCATACAGGCTTTCAAATCTTTTCAGTTGTTTCACTATGCCTGGAATATTTATTACTATGTCATCCATTCAGGAGTCTGTATGATGGTCAGACTGACTTCCTTTTGCTATGTTCAACTGGCACACCAGACTGGTCAACAAGGGACTGAATGGAAGCCTTAGAACTGCTTAGTGATTTTACACAGGACCACAATTTTCTCGGTTCTCTGTCAGGTCTTTTGCTAGTGTGACAGTGTACAACACTAGCCTGCCATAAGTTTCTCTCTCCTAACAACCTAACCTGCTATTCTTGACCTGGGAAAAGCCATGTATAATGCTAACTTGCTATGGAACAAACTAATGTTACCCTCTGTGAGGATTTTAAATTTTGACTGCGCGTGTGTCTAATGGATAAAAGTATCGGACTATAATTTTGAATATGGTGAACTTAACAGAAAACTAAACACATTTTAACCTTGGGAGTTAATGAAAGTGTTGTTGTTGTTGTTGTCATTGTGGCCTTCAGTTCTGAGATTGGTTTGATGCAGCTCTCCATGCTACTCTATCCTGTGCAAGCTTCTTCATCTCCCAGTACCTACTGCAACCTACATCCTTCTGAATCTGCTTGGTGTAGTCATCTCTTGGTCTCCCTCTACGATTTTTACACTCTACACTGCCCTCCAATACTAAATTGGTGATCCCTTGATGCCTCAGAACATGTCCTACCAACCGATCCCTTCTTCTAGTCAAGTTGTGGCACAAACTTCTACCCAATCCTATTCAACACCTCCTCATTAGTTACGTGATCTACCCATCTAATTTTCAGCATTCTTCTGTAGCACCACATTTCGAAAGCTTCTATTCTCTTCTTATCTAAACTATTTATCATCCATGTTTCACTTCCATACATGGCTACACTCCATACAAATACTTTCAGAAACGACTTCCTGACACTTAAATCTATACCCGATGTTAACAAATTTCTCTTCTTCAGAAACTCTTTCCTTCCCATTGCCAGTCTACATTTTATATCCTCTCTACTTCAACCATCATCAGTTATTTTGCTCCCCAAATAGCAAAACTCCTTTACTACTTTAAGTGTCTCATTTCCTAATCTAATTCCCTCAGCATCACCCGACTTAATTCGACTACATTCCATTATCCTTGTTTTGCTTTTGTTGATGTTCATCTTATACCCTCCTTTCAAGATACTATCCATTCCATTCAACTGCTCTTCCAAGTCCTTTGCTGTCTCTGACAGAATTACAATGTCGTCGGCGAACCTCAAAGTTTTTATTTCTTCTCCATGGATTTTAATACCTACTCCGAATTTTTCTTTTGTTTCCTTCACTGCATGCTCAATATACAGATTGAATAACATCAGGATGAGGCTACAACCCTGTCTCACTCCCTTCCCAACCACTGCTTCCCTTTCATGCCCCTCAACTCTTATAACTGCCATTTGGTTTCTATAACAATTGTAAATAGCGTTTCGCTCCCTGTATTTTACCCCTGCCACCTTCAGAATTTGAAAGAGCATATTCCAGTCAACATTGTCAAAAGCTTTCTCTAAGTCTACAAATACTAGAAATGTAGGTTTGCCTTTCCTTAATCTAGCTTCTAAGATAAGTCGTAGGGTCAGTATTGCCTCACGTGTTCCAATATTTCTACGGAATCCAAACTGATCTTCGCCTAGGTCAGCTTCTACTAGTTTTTCCATTCATCTCTAAAGAATTCGTGTTAGTATTTTACAGCCGTGACTTATTAAACTGATAGTTCGGTAATTTTCACACCTGTCAACACCTGCTTTCTTTGGGATTGGAATTATTATATTCTTCTTGAAGTCTGAGGGTATTTCACCTGTCTCATACATCTTGCTCACCAGATGGAAGAGTTTTGTCAGGACTGGCTCTCCCAAGGCTGTCAGTAGTTCTAATGGAATGTTGTCTATGCCCGGAGCCTTGTTTCGACTCAGGTCTTTCAGTGCTCTGTCAAACTCTTCATGCAGTATCATATCTCCCATTTCATCTTCATCTACAATCTCCTCCATTTCCATAATATTGTCCTCAAGTACATCGCCCTTGTATAGACCCTCATATACTCCTTCCACCTTACTGCTTTCCCTTCTTTGCATAGAACTGGGTTTCCATCTGAGCTCTTAATATTCATACAAGTGGTTCTCTTTTCTCCAAAGGTCTCTTTTATTTTCCTGTAGGCAGTATCTATCTTACCCCTAGTGAGATAAGCCTCTACATCCCTACATTTGTCCTCTAGCCATCCCTGCTTAGCCATTTTGCACTTCCTGTCGATCTTGTTTTTGAGACGTTTGTATTCCTTTTTGCCTGCTTCATTTACTGCATTTTCATATTTCCTCCTTTCATCAATTAAATTCAATTTTTCTTTGTTACCCAAGGATTTCTATTAGCCCTCGTCTTTTTACCTACTTGATCCTCTGCTGCCTTCACTACTTCATCCCTCAAAGCTACCCATTCTTCTTCTACTGTATTTCTTTCCCCCATTCCTGTCAATTGTTCCCTTATGCTCTCCCTGAAACTCTGTACAACCTCTGGTTTAGTCAGTTTATCCATGTCCCATCTCCTTAAATTCCCACCTTTTTGCAGTATCTTCAGTTTTAATCTACAGTTCATAACCAATATATTGTGGTCAGAGTCCACATCTGCCCCCAGAAATGTCTTACAATTTAAAACCTGGTTCCTAAATCTCTGTCTTACCATTATATAATCTATCTGAAATCTGTCAGTATCTCCAGGCTTCTTCCATGTATACAACCTTCTTTTATGATTCTTGAACCAAGTGTTAGCTATGATTAATTTGTGCTCTGTGCAAAATTCTACCAGGTGGCTTCTTCTTTCATTTCTTAGCCCCAATCCATATTCACCTACTGCGTTTCCTTCTCTCCCTTTTCCTACTACCGAATTCCAGTCACCCATGACTATTAAATTTTCGTCTCCCTTCACTGTGTGAATAATTTCATTATTTCGTCATACATTTCTTCAATTTCTTCGTCATCTGCAGAGCTAGTTGGCATATAAACTTGTACTACTGTAGTAGGCATGGGCTTCGTGTCTATCTTGGCCACAATAATCCGTTCACTATGCTGTTTGTAGTAGCTTACCCGCACTCATATATATATATTTTTTCATTATTAAACCTACTCCTGCATTACCTCTATTTGACTTTGTATTTATAACCTTGTATTCACCTGACCAAAAGTCTTGTTCCTCCTGCCACTGAACTTCACTAACTCCCACTATATCTAATTTTAACCTATCCATTTCCCTTTTTCAATTTTCTAACCTACTTGCCCGATTAAGGGATCTGACATTCCACGCTCCGATCTGTAGAATGCCAGTTTTCTTTCTCCTGATAACGATGTTCTCCTGAGTAGTCCCCGCCCGGAGATCCGAATGGGGGACTATTTTACCTCCGGAATATTTTACCCAAGAGGATGCCATCATCATTAACCATTCAGTAAAGCTGCATGCCCTCGGGAAAAATTACAGCTGTAGTTTCCCCTTGCTTTCAACCGTTCGCAGTACCAGCACAGCAAGGCTGTTTTGCTTAGTGTTACAAGGCCAGATCAGTCAATCATCCAGACTGTTGCCCCTGCAACTACTGAAAAGGCTGCTGCCCCTCTTCAGGAACCACACGTTTGTCTGCCCTCTCAACAGATACCCCTCCGTTGTGGTTGCACCTACGGTATGGCTATCTGTATCGCAGAGTCACGCAAGCCTCCCCACCAACGGCAAGGTCCATGGTTCATGGGGGGGGGGAGTGATAAAATTCATATTTGAATGAAAAAAATGAATGGTTGTCAACCCAATAGGGCACATTAATTTGGAAAGATATGTTTATGAAAATTGGATAATGGTTACTAAAGTTACTTTCATTAATATTTCCCTTTGAATAGCGCACAGGATACAAACTGACATAGGGTACTCTGAGCTATGTGTAGTGGCAGTTATCAATAACGCACACTCCAGTAATTATGGAAAGCAAATTTGCACCAAACTCATACTAATAACAGCTACATTCAAGACATTTACTTAAACCAATACTGAAATGTTAGTGCATGAAGTGCTGAACTAAATTTGGACATGGGGGACTTCTATCTTAACTGACATGTAAAACGACAAATAAAGATAGTTAATATCATTATTACAGCAGTAATAGTTCAATTGTCTTTCTAATATGTGAAGAATATGATGGGGACCCATAAACTAGTATAATGTCACTAGTCAGGCTCTATGACTATTTCAGTAGAAAAGACTAATCAAACAAAGCTACTCCTTAACATCACTTGGAATAGTTTATATTCTACTTTGCAAGGCAAAATATTCAACACTGATCTCAATTAACTTTTTTAAAAAAGGAATCATTCATGATTGGAATGGAGACACCACTAATTTTAAAACAAGCTTAACTTATTTGTCTCTTTTTTACCACCTGTGAAGCAGGCATTTTAGACAATAATATTTACACAATCTGGCACTGTATTCTTGCAAAATTATACTTTGCAATAAACTGAGAGTACTTTAGCAAAATCCTATCTGACTTCACTTTTGTGGTCTTAGCTTTAACTTTTGATACTCCTTTCACATTTGACAAACAAAAAGAAACCACTCTGAAAACACTTGAAAGCAAGAATAGTTCATTTAAAACAGGATACTTGGTTTTAGAAACACTTAGGAGAGGACCCTGCATAGGTTCGTGATCGGGATAGAAGATATCATTCTGAACAGAGATTTATAGTATTTGGATTATTATTAAAATCACTCACACAAATTAACTGGTCCATGCCTATATACATATCTGGATGTATGAAGTTAGTGAAGCGGTGGTGAAGTTTGTGCAGCAAGTGACATGGCGGCTAGCTGTATTCATGGCTCTTGATGTTCGAATGCTCTATCTCTTCTTGGCATTCGATTTTCAACATATTAGAGCCATTCCTTTTTGCTGAGAATACCAAACAATAGCCAGACCCACATCTGAGGCAAAATGCCTTGCAAAGCAGCTTCCAATTGCCTCTCTTGGCACCATAGAAGTGTGCCGTGCTATGGCTGGCCACTTATTGCATACTGTTCACACCAAGGAGCTGCTTAGTTTGACCACCAAAACCACCTTTCACATCATGCCATGCAACTTCCGTTGCAGAGGGACTTCATTACAGCTTTAACATTTTACAATACAATTGCCCTAAACATGAACTAGCTTCCAATTAACATTGTCTTTCTTATAAACATACACATATTATAAAATTCATTATTTTAACAAATCATTTTTCTTTTTTCATATATATATTACAAAACTCTAAATTTCCTGTCACAAATCAGTGACTTTAAACAACAAAGAATACAAACTCCATAACTGGTGGATACACAGTTACATAATATAAACCTACTTCTAATCAATATAAGTGTTACAAGTGGTAGCTGTATGCTTCACGCATAGATCTTTTTTCAGACGCACAAATCTCTACCAACCTTCGCTTGTCGTCAATTGTGCATTCTCTTTTGAACAGGGAGTGCAACAGCCTATGCTTCCTCAGCATGTTCTAAGTTTCATTATTAAACCATGGTGGATCTTTTCCACCCTTTATTCACTTACAAGGCACGTAACTCTCCAGACCATGATTTGCAATCTGCTTAAACTTTGCCCATTATTCCTCTATGGCCATATTTCTGAAACTAAGTGACATCAGTTCACTGTCTAAGTGAAATTCTAACAACTGCTTATCTGCTCCATGTTGCAGAAACACTCTTGCAGCCTTCTTGATTGATTTATGAACTTCCATAACCTACAATGACATCATGATCGCTACTTCCTGTTTCTATACTGACACTGTCGATAAGGTCCGGCCTATTTGTAGCTACAAGATCCATGATATTTCCATCATGTGTGGGCCGCTGAGCTAGCAGTTCAACACAATTTGCAGAAAACGTGTTCAAAAGTATTTTGCATGACTGTGTGTCTGCACCACGCACAAACCCTTAGACATCCCAATCTATACGCAGTAGGTTCCAGTTGCCTCAAACTAGTATTGTATGATCTGGCTATTTACATGTTACTGACTGTAGACTTTTTGAATGCCTCTAGAACTGTCACAGCAGAATCGTGTGGCCAGTAAGAACACCCAGCCATTAACTTGGTTTTTTACCTACACCTGTTATATGCAACCAGATAACTTCACTGTCATACTCAACTTTGTCTGTAATGGAGACCCGTTTTTTTTTTGTCAATGAACACTCCCCCTCCTATGGCCTAATCTGTCTTTCCAACATATGTTCCATGACTTACTAAATGATGATGATGATCATCATCATCATCATTCATCCCCTTTATGGTCGGAGGAAGGTAATGGCAAACCACCTCCACTAACACCTTGCCTAGTATGGCAGTGCGGGTCCACTATGCTCTGTTATGGAGTATGGGACTTCATCATTATCATCAACTTACTAAATAAAACTCAGAGCTTTCCACCTTGGGTCTTGGCCAGCACTCAGTCCCAAAAATAATTTGAGTGCGAGAACTTTCCTGGAGTGCGATAAATTAAGCAACTTTATTATGAATGCTTCAACAGTTTACTGACAAAATTTTGACAGTCAGAGTGCCTTTATTCTAAATGCCATCTGACTTCCCTTGCTCCGTATCAACTGGCAAGTGTTCATCAGAGCACCTCAAACTACCACCTAGCCTGAAAAACCCTCTTGTGCACTGCACAAGCATTCTGCTACCTGAGTGGCTGCCTTCTTTGTGTAGTGCACCCTGATCTATCAAGGGGAGTTCTAAAATCCCCAAACATAAGGCAGGTCTAGAAATCTGCTGCCAAGACTGTCACAGAGTCAATGAAGCCTTTGGATGAGACACTCCATTCGGCTCTAAACCAAGGGACTCCAATCAGCTCTGGGAACAACGCAGCAAATTGCCAGCTCTGCTTGCACCACACACGCAAGGCCAGCAGCTTTCAAGCTTTTAAGGGAGAGGGTAAGGAGTCATTCCAGTCCCGGGAGCGCTCCCAAAACTGGAATGACTCCTTACCCTCTCCCTTAAAACCCGTATCCTTTCGTCTTTCCCTCTCCTTCCCTCTTTTCTGATGAAGCAACCGTTGGTTGCGAAAGCTTGAATTTTGCGTGTATGTTTGTATTTGTTTGTGCGTCTATCAACATGCCAGCACTTTCGTTTGGTAAGTTACATCATCTTTGTTTTTAGATATATTTTTCCCACGTGGAATGTTTCCCTCTATTATATTGATATCATTAATTTGAACCCAACAATTACATTTGTTATTGTCACTGTTGCATTTCCAAATCCTTTCTATCATCTTACTTTCTCTTTCTGTTTTTGCAAGTAGTTTCACTTTGTATTCACCTTCTCCTTTTTACTCCTTACCCTCTCCCTTAAAACCCACATCCTTTCGTCTTTCCCTCTCCTTCCCTCTTTCCTGATGAAGCAACCGTTGGTTGTGAAAGCTTGAATTTTGTGTGTATGTTTGTGTTTGTTTGTGTGTCTTTGAACATGCCAGCACTTTCGTTTGGTAAGTTACATCATCTTTGTTTTTAGATATATATTTCCCACGTGGAATGTTTCCCTCTATTATATTCATAACTTACAAAAATGTGAGATTAAAAGTTGTAAACAGAAAAACAAACATGAAATTTAATAAACTCTAGTATGAGGAAAAAACAGAAAATGATAAACACTTAATGTGCTTTACTGTAGATGTATATCAGCTGAGAGCTGGAGCCCGACTGACTGGCTTACTAAATGAACACTGCATACCTATGAGAATTATTAAGTTTTGTGTAAAATCCTTTGGTTCGCATTTCATTAATT
Organism: Schistocerca serialis cubense; assembly: GCF_023864345.2. NCBI lineage: Eukaryota > Metazoa > Arthropoda > Insecta > Orthoptera > Acrididae > Schistocerca > Schistocerca serialis. The sequence goes on from NC_064644.1 coordinate 93,563,261, forward strand.
TATGTAGTTTCTTAATTAGTTGCTTATTTGGATAGCCGAAAGCACTATCCAATACACAAAAATTAGGATAACAAAAGTGAGAGTAAAATCTGTGAAATGAAGAAACTAAAAGTTCAAATAATGAAAGTATTTTTGGATATGTCCAAACTGTAATTACAAATACTTTCTAAGTTAATCAGTTTTCAGAGAAAGTAAAAGGTTATTGCACAAAGCTAAATAAGAACTTTATAATGAGCTAGATATTTTTGCGAATACAAAGTTATTATGTCATGCTAATTTTATGATCACATGGAATGGAAACAATTTCAACTATCACTGTATCTTAAAAGAAACATTTTATGGAAAAGTAAGACAAGAAAAAAATAGTGTGGTAGCAAGTAGAGTAATTCCATCTTGCTGTGTTTCACACTGTGCACCCATTCATGCATCTTCTAGTGATACACATAATGAATCATGAGCAATGCTAACTGACCTACAAATCAGGTGATAAAATTTAAACTTTCAATTCACAGGTGAAACAGTAATAGAAGGTGTGCAGAGGGACTCAATCCTTGGTCCCTTTCTCTCCCTTATATAAGGAGCAGTCAGATGAAAACAAAACACATGGAAAAATGGAAGTAAACTGTTTAAATCTTTCATAAGAAATTGCCATATCTGTTGATACATTTATCCTGCTGAGAGACCAAGATGGTCAGTGCCTTCTAGAAAACATGTTTGCTGCTTGCACCTCTTCATCTGAAGCAAATAAACGGCCACAAATGTTTTTCTTCAGGGTTCCAAAAATATGGAAAATGGATGGGGTGAGATTAGCACTTAATGGAGTGATACGTGTACAGCACAGTCAAAACAACTTTGACAAGATATGGGTGTGCCCACATTTTGAGAATGCTGCAGAAAATTTGCTGGAAAGCCCTTACACATCCTCCATACAGTCCTGATCTCACCACGTGAGACTTACACTTTTTTGGAGCCCTGAAGAAAAACATTCATGGTTGCCGATTTGCTTCATATGAAAAGGTGCACACCTGTCTACAATCGCAGCTCCATAGACAACCACAAACATTTTTCCTTGAAGGTACTGACTGTCTTGTCACACAATGGATTAATGTATCAAAGAATATGGTGATTACTTTTGAAATAGTAAACAGTTTACTTGGATTTTCCATTTGTCTTATTTTCATTTGACTGTTTTTTTTTTGTGTTATTGCATTAACAACACTGCACAGCCCATTAACTTCCTTATTATAAGCTATACAGATGTCATCTCTATCTTGTTCTACACTGTAATTAGAAAGATAAAAAAATCTACTCACCAAGTGGTGGCAGGAGGACCAATTTATAAAGCTATTTTATTTGCAAACTTTTGGAGCTAGTGGCTTCTTCTTCTGGCAGAAGGGATGAAGGGGAAGGAAGAGGGAAGAGATCCATTCTGTCCACCACACCTAGAATAGTTTTTTGTTGTCCTCCCAAATGCCGCAATATCCTTGTAGAGACCAATTCTCCTTCTGCACCTATCTCCCTACCTTATGGCCCCTACCCATGTGTGTCTGCAGCTTGTGGCTACCGTTGCTGCCTCTGGATCACAGGATCCTGGGTTCGATTCCTGGCTGGGTTGGGGATTTTCTCCACTGAGGAACTGGGTGTTTGCGTTATCCGCATCATTTCATCATCATTCGTGAAAGTGACAAGACTGGACTGTGTAAAGATTGGGAATTCGTAAGGGTGCAGATAAGCGCACAGTTGAGTGCCCCACAAATCAAATATCATCATCATCCTACTCATGTGACTGTCCCCACTGTAATATTTGCCCTATGCATCCTCCTACAACCACCTATATCAGCCCTGTAACTGGCGAAACATACAATGTCAAAGGGCAAGCCACGTGTGAAACAACACAACAAGTTATCAATCTGGATGAATGGGCATAAGCAGAGGGTGTATACTGACAACAAACAATATCCTGTAACAGAGCAATCTCTACAACACGACAGTCATGACCTCAGTGCCTGTTCCACCACAAGTGCCACCTGGATTATTCCCCCAGACACCGGTTTCTCAGAACACTGGAGGTGGGAACTAGCACTACAACATGTCCTTGGTTGTTGCCACCCACCTGACCTTAATTTACGTCAGTGTCTTTGGTCTCCACATTTCTGCACAGTAACTGTTCCTTTCTTCACTCCCTTTTAGTTTTCTATGGCCTTCATGTCCTGATCTGTCTATTTTTGCCTGCCGCCGCCCCCTCCCCCCCTCCATCTCTACCACACACTTTGATTTCCACTCTTATTGACTTGTGCATAATGTTTTGATAGTAATCTCTGCCTTGCATAGTGCACTATCTCCCAATTTTAAGCTCTCAGGCTTTCAAATCTCGTCCGGTGCAGTCCCCAACAATCAGTCTTTCCTTCTCATCCCATCCAGTAGGTCTCCCCTGAGACAAGATTCTGGGCAACTTTTCCAAACTCTCCCCATTTCCTAAACCTCATCAGTCTTTTTCCATCACCAATCTTCCTTTTCCTTCACCCCTTCTGCCAGAATGAGTCATTGGCTCCAAAAACTAGCAAATTTAAATACCTTCAAATGTTTGTTCCCCAGCTCAGACTTTTTTATCTGACCAATTACATTATATTTTCAAAAACTGACAATCTTATTTTGTGTTAGAGAACATGAGGAACTATAATATTTTCTTACTATTAGGGCAACAGAATTAACAAAATACTTGAATAGTTAAGAATGTCAATCTATCTCAATTATTGACATTTAAAACAGGCAATTCTCACCCCACCAATGCAGGAAATGTATGTAACATCTTGGCAATAGTAACAAACAGCTGTAAATTTCTGGGTCTGTACGTTGATGAAAATTTGCAATGGACAAACCACATTGATTTCATTTGAGGCATAGTCAGTAGTGGCTTGTACCTCCTTCATCACCTCCCATAAATAGTTGCTGGCAAAACATCAAAAATAGTATCCTGAAAAATGATTTACCACTTTATTAACTATAGGATGGAATTACAATGCTCTGCAGCTGATGTCTAATTAAAAAGAATATTACTGCTAAAGAAATAAACAACAAAACTTATACATGGGATAGGCCATAGAGTACAATGTGGTGAAGTGTTTGGGTAGCACAAATACTTAGTGCTGACCTGTTAGAGTGTGAATATATATGTTCACTTGCAACCATCTCTTGCTTTGTTGACAGCATCTGTGCTTCGCAATCACAGTCAGTTATGTACATAAGAAACACAGAGTCTGATGCACCCCACAGTAGGCAATCCATCGTTTCCATTAACGAACACCGAATACCATATGAACTGATAAACAAAGAATTTAAAAGTAACACAATTATTTATTTGTGTCACAAAAATGCTGCAAATAAGCATAGTGCATCAACACGACGAAGCAAAACCCAGAGAATGAAGTCAAAGATCTCCAATACAATTATCGAATTTGTTGAGTTCACCATTGATAGTCACCACACGTATCATAATTAGCAGTGATTTTCATTTTTTAAATGAACCTTTAACTCTTAAGAGATGAGTCTGTATTAAATGTAATGGAAATTTTTAAAGAATATACATTGAACAGACCAAAAAATGTGTTTTTCTATAGCTACATACCACAAGTTCATAAAACTTTGACCTTTTGTAAGGTCCAGCATACCTGACAGGTGGACTAGTGTGAATTATTTCTGCCTGATTATGATAGCACGTGAATGAAAAAAATCATTTTACTTTCTATTTTGATTTATTCCAACAGATTGAGGTTTTTGATCTGATTTGAGTACAAAGGACAGGAATAGCATTACCTTTACTCCTTCACATAACTTGTATTGCATCCAGAATTTCCAATTAGCATAAAAATAAAAATTCAACATACTTACCAAGACCAAAAGTAGCAAGCTCACTAAGAATACATATTTGCATAAAGTGTGTTTGTCCAATTTCGCCAGGTTGAATTCCTGTCCCAAATGTCTGTAATCTACACCTTTGATGACCTTTCTTTGTTTCTTTTACAATTATATTTAAATGTTGAATTATCTGGCACAATCCTTTTAATACAAAGAACACATAATTGGTTCGTGCACCACAGGCTGTAGAATTTGAAAAGATATGAATTACAAACACAGTGATACATGATTGACTTCAAAATAGAACTTCTTATTGCCTAAGATTGAAGGCCATATATTATTTATATTATTTACAGTAATTTGATGATTAACACATTATTACCTAATATTGTTTCATTTGGCTCATATGTTTTAATTCTTGAAAGCATACAGCACTCGTGAAGAGCAACTGAACTCCATTCATCAAAATATGGAAATCTTGCCATAGCATATTTGCACATATCCCAGTCTGGCTTTATTGTTTCCTCTATCACCTTATCAAAATCTTTTTTCTCAATATGAAGCAGTTCGCATGTTGCTATTAATCCAAGTTGTTGAGGATTAGTAATACTACTAACTTGCCTTCTAAATACAGTAAGAAGTTTAACTAAAGTAAGTTAGTCCAAAAATCAATAAAAGTAACTTATAATAATTACAGCAGTGATGATTGACAAGTCTTTTTAACATATGCTGTAGCATCTCTCTGACAACTGCCATGGTAAATAAGAAATCCAAGTCGATATAAAATAAATTTTAACAGGACAAAATAGTGTATACTAATAATATATAGTGTGTACTAATAATATACACTCAGCAACGTGGATAACATATCAATATATTCATTAAACTACTGACATATAGAAAGCTGCTAATATGTGAGAAATCCAAGCAACAGAAACATTTTGAAATATAAAGCAGTTTTCTTTTTAATCCTCTTCCTGTTACATTTATATATGTTTTTTAGGATTAAACTGTCCAGTGATACTACAGTTATGAAGAATACAACATTTTTATATGATGTAGTGGTTGGCCAGTGTTGGGAGGCAAGCTTGCATGACCAGCCGTGTTGTGGCCAGTCCCAAAGGAAGGAACGGCTGGACCATTTCCCTGTGACCAATGGAGTTCAAGTGGACATATTTTGTACTTTCCAAGCCACCACCATACATTGTGTGAAAGATGGTACCTTGTGTGGCAGAATACTACTACCCCCTCCCCTCTCCCACTCCAAAACCACGTTTCCATTTGGGAGTGATATCTGGGAAGAAATATTGCTAGTAAAACAGCTACCAGTCAGCAGGTGATGGGTGAAGTGATCACTGTAGCAAATATCCACTAATACCAGTATTGCTGGCCTCTGTTTTGATCACAATCGAGGTAGATTCTCCCTGCACATCGGTTAGGGGCCTGAAGAAGGTGTCGTAAAACACTGAAACTAGTTGCCAAATAAAATGAGGTTGAAAATTGACGGCTGAAAGGTATTTGACATCCTCCAAGTATAATAAGGCTGAGGATCCTATGAGCTTTGCTATGTTGGCAAAATAAGTAGTGGCAAATGATCATTTCTGCACCAATGTAGTGAAGGAACACTGTTGCTTGAATGTAAATAGAAGTTAAGCTGATGTGCAGCAAACAAATGGAGAAGCTGTCAAATAAAATTGCCGGACAGGTTAGAATAGGTATCTGTGAATGTCAGTACGATATCCCTGTGAACCTAAGTATAAGTGTAACTGCAATGGAAAGAATTCATTTTAGCTGAAGGTAGACTGAGAAAGATTAGCTTGATGAATTTAATGAGATACCTGTACAAAGTAAAGTAAGCCACTCAATTATACAGAGCCAAATATTTCAGGCAGAATAGTACACTGTCTTCTTGATAGTGGCAGTGAAGCAAGTGCATTGATCCAAGCATTCAGATTATACTCCTAACAGCAATAAGTTGGCTGTAGTGTGAGTAACTGGTTTACGAATAATAGTTGCTGATAGAAAAATATCTAGACTGGTAAAGCAAGAAGCTTTGATACCAATGGTATACAAGACACAATTATAGATCATTCTTGTTTAAGTGTCAAACAATGGAAAATCCAGAATGGAACGTAACAATATTGTGAAAAGGAAAGTTGCCACTCACCATATAGCGGAAATGCTGGGTTGTCGATAGGCACAGCTAAAACACTGTCACAAATAATAGCTTTCGGCCAGCAGGGTCTTCATCAGAATTAGACGGCAAACACAAACATACATACTCACACAAATGCAATTCACACATACACGACTGCAGTCTCAGGCAACTGAGGCCACACTGCCAGTGTGACTGCAGTCTCAGGCAACCGAGGCCACACTGCCAGTGTGGCCTCAGTTGTCTGAGACTGTGGTCATGCGTATGAGTTGCGATTGGCATGAGTACGTATGCTTGTGTTTGCCATCTAATTCTGATGAAGGCCTTGCTGGCCGAAAGCTATTATTTGTGACAGTCTTTTTGTTGTGCCTATCTGCGACTCAGTATCTTGTTTAAGTGTGTTAGGTTTAAATCTGGATATGTTAATTGGCACTGATTTTGTGTCAAAGCACCAAGGAAAGATCAACTTTGATCAGTGCCAAGTAATGTGAATGCTGTTAAATTCTGCTGTAATTACTGTGCCTTTAATTGGAAAGCATGTTGTTAATAATAATGAAACATGAGAGATACCTATAAGCATGACAAAAAATAGTGGTACTTGTGGGTCCATTACGGTCGGAGGAAGGCAATGGCAAACCACCTCGCTAGGACCTTGCCTAGTACAGCGGTGTGGGTATCCCCTACACTCTGTCACGGAGTATGGGACTTTATCATTATCGGGGGAAGATACTGAATTAACTAGAAATATGAAGGTTGCTGATGAGGAAGAGAAATATATCCTGGAGGAACTAGAGGCTAAAATACAGTCAACTGAACAGAATTCCAGTGAACAAAGGGCAGAACTGAGAAAAATAATAACTTGTCATCATAGTGAATTTTCAAATAGGCCAGGCGTGGAAAAAGTTGTGACTGTCATTTAAATGTAAAGCCTGAGCAATATTTTTTCCAAAAAATGCTACACAATATATGTTAATCGGTAGGAAGCCATCAAGAAAGAAATTCAATTTACATTGGATTGGAAGGTAATTGAACAAGCAATTAGAGAATTTAATAATCCTTTGGTGGTAGTAACTAAATATGACAGATGCATCAGATTGGTGTTGGATGCATGCTGGTTAAATGAAATTGTAATGGTGGAGAGAGACTTCACCCAAAAATATGCACAAGTTACTACAAAAATTCTGAGGGGCTAAATACTTTACTTCAATGGATATAATGTGTGGCCACTGGAAAATAAAAGAATCTTACGGCATTGATGGCCAAGAGGCCCCATCTGGGGGAGTTCGGCCGCTGGGTGCAAGTCTTATTTCGGTTGACCCCACATTGGGTGACTTGAACGTCAGTGATGATGAAATGATGGTGAGGACAGCACAACACCCAGTACATGAGCGGAGAAAACCTCCAATCTGGCTGGGAATCAAACCCGGGCCCCCTGCATGGCGGGCAAACATGTTGCCACTCAGCTAAACAGGTAGACTGAGGACATTGGAATTTGTGTTTGACAAAAGAATCTCGTAAATAGATGGATGGCCTTTTTATATGAGAGTGTTTGCAGCTAGTACAGAGTAGTCCCTTTTGGATCAAATATTTCTGTGTGTGCTACTGTAAAAGTGATGGCTTACATAATTGGGAAAACTGTTAGAGCAGGTGACAGTTCATGTAGACGATATTCTGTTGGCAAGTTCATCATGTGGGGAACATATTAGTCTACTAGACAGGGTGCTAGAAGCAATAAAAGGAGAAGGCATGAAGTTAAAGTGAGAAAAAACCAAATGCATTAAAAACAACTTAAATTTCTTGGGCCATAAAATCAGCAGGAATGTTACATTACCTTATCCTTCCAAGCTGTTAGTTTTTGAGAGCTTTAAGGTTTCAAAGAATAGAAGGAAACTCATATCCATGTTTGGATTATTTGGGTTCTACTGACATTTTGTGGGAGACCAGTCATTTAATGCACCTTGCATACACCAGTTATCAGTAATGGATACCCCTTGGGTTTGGACAAAAGAGTGCCTGTCTACTTTTGAAAAATTGTTTGGTATATAGTCTGCTACTGCATCCTCAAGTTTTTGGAAGGCACTTTTGTATGTCAATTGATGCAACTGGGTAGGGAACTGCAGTAGAGGTGCTTCAGCTGGAAACAGAAGGCGATAAAGATATACCTGAAACGATCACCTCTACAAGTCATTCATTGCAACATGCAGAGCATAATTATGGAACCTCTGACCAGAGGCTATCATGTTTTGTATGCAGAAGTTTGAACATTACTTATTAGGCCACAAAATTTTAATATGTAGGGTGCACATGGCTTTTACATTTTTTTAAAACTTGCAAGTTGAGAAATGCATGACTAATACGACAGGCCATGTACCTTCTTCAGCAGTTTGTCCTTGAAATTAAACATATACATTGAAATGACAAACTGATAGCAAATGGGCTATTGAGAACCACTGAGCTGTACAAATGAATCCGAAATTCACTTCATAGAGAACAATCTACATCTACATTTATACTCCGCAAGCCACCCAACGGTGTGTGGCGGAGGGCACTTTACGTGCCACTGTCATTACCTCCCTTTTCTGTTCCAGTCGCGTATGGTTCGCGGAAAGAACGACTGTCTGAAAGCCTCTGTGCCGCGCTCGAATCTCTCTAATTTTATATTCGTGATCTCCTTGGGAGGTATAAGTAGGGGGAAGCAATATATTCGATACCTCATCCAGAAACGCACCCTCTCGAAACCTGGCAAGCAAGCTACACCATGATGCAGAGCGCCTCTCTTGCAGAGTCTGCCACTTGAGTTCGCTAAACATCTCCGTAACGCTTTCACAGTTACCAAATAACCCTGTGATGAAATGCGCTGCTCTTCTTTGGATCTTCTCTATCTCCTCCATCAACCCGATCTGGTACGGATCCCACACTGATGAGCAATACTCAAGTATAGGTCGCACGAGTGTTTTGTAAGCCACCTCCTTTGTTGATGGACTACATTTTCTAAGGACTCTCCCAATGAATCTCAACCTGGTACCCGCCTTACCAACAATTAATTTTATATGATCATTCCACTTCAAATCGTACGCACGCATACTCCCAGATATTTTACAGAAGTAACTGCTACCAGTGTTTGTTCCGCTATCATATAATCATACAATAAAGGATCCTTCTTTCTATGTATTCGCAATACATTACATTTGTCTATGTTAAGGGTCAGTTGCCACTCCCTGCACCAAGTACCTATCTGCTGCAGATCTTCCTTCATTTCGCTGCAATTTTCTAAAGCTGCAACTTCTCTGTATACTACAGCATCATCTGCGAAAAACTGCATGGAACTTCCTACACTATCTACTAGGTCATTTATATATATTGTGAAAAGCAATGGTCCCATAACACTCCCCTGTGGCACGCCAGAGGTTACTTTAACGTCTGTAAACGTCTCTCCATTGATAACAACATGCTGTGTTCTGGTTGCTAAAAACTCTTCAATCCAGCCACACAGCTGGTCTGATATTCCGTAGGCTCTTACTTTGTTTATCAGGCGACAGTGCGCAACTGTATCGAACCCCTTCCGGAAGTCAAGGAAAATAGCATCTACCTGGGAGCCTGAATCTAATATTTTCTGCGTCTAATGAACAAATAAAGCGAGTTGGGTCTCACACGATCGCTGTTTCCGGAATCCATGTTGATTCCTACAGAGTAGATTCTGGGTTTCCAAAAATGACACGATACCCGAGCAAAAAACATGTTCTAAAGTTCTACAACAGATCGACGTCAGAGATATAGGTCTATAATTTTGCGCATCTGCTCGACAACCCTTTTTGAAGACTGGGACTACCTGTGCTCTTTTCCAATCATTTGGAACCTTCCGTTACTCTAGAGACTTGCGGTACATGGCTGTTAGAAGGGGGGCAAGTTCTTTCACGTACTCTGTGTAGAATCGAATTGGTATCCCGTCAGGTCCAGTGGACTTTCTTCTGTTGAGTGATTCCAGTTGCTTTTCTATTCCTTGGACACTTATTTCGATGTCAGCCATTTTTTTGTTTGTGCGAGGATTTAGAGAAGGAACTGCAGTGCAGTCTTCCTCTGTGAAACAGCTTTGGAAAAAGGTGTTTAGTATTTCAACTTTACGCGTGTCATCCTCTGTGTCAATGCCATCATCATCCCGGAGTGTCTGGATATGCTGTTTCGAGCCACTTACTGATTTAACATAAGACCAGAACTTCCTAGGATTTTCTGTCAAGTTGGTACATAGAATTTTACTTTCTAATTCACTGAACGCTTCACACATAGCCCTTCTTACGCTAACTTTGACATTGTTTAGCTTCTGTTTGTCTGAGAGGTTTTGGCTGCGTTTAAACTTGGAGTGAAGCTCTCTTTGCTTTCGCAGTAGTTTCCTAACTTTGTTGTTGAACCACGGTGGGTTTTTCCTGTCCCTCACAGTTTTACTCGGCACATACCTGTCTAAAACGCATTTTACGATTGCCTTGAACTTTTTCCATAAACACTCAACATTGTCAGTGTACATGTATTTACAATGAATGAAGTCAAGGAGGAAAGTTCCTTAAAGAAAGTCTGTAAGAACTTAAGGAGAGGGCAAAAAGATGATGATCAGTTGAAATTACTAAAAAGTCTTTTAGGCCACCCTAATTCTTCAAAAGTAGTGCAGTACTACTGTCTGCATAATCGAATTTTGTTCCAAAGAAGAAAACTAGATTCAGTGAAATGGAAGTTGTTTTCCACCCCAATATATGGACTGGTAGATTATCTGCATTTATGTCATGGAAATTATGGAAATAAGAAATGAATCTCCAAACAGAGAGAAGAAGTGATTTTCAAGAATATGTATCATAGAGCAGCAGAGAGACTGATATCCTGTGTTGTATGTCGAAAGGTGCTCGCAATAAACAGCATAGTGCTAGAGGAAATGTACATTGCAGAGCCAAGTGAGCCCCTATAATAACTGACAACAGATCTGTTTTGCCCCCTGTCCATATCTGAAGGAATATGTACTTATGTTTTTATGTTGGTTAATGGTTTCAGAAAACAGATCAAAGATTATCCAGTAAAGGGAGCTAATGTCAAAACTCAGATAGACAAGACGCGAAAGGACTATTTTGTAAAAACTGACAAGCTTAAGAGACCCTTATTGGATAATGGTGAAAAATTTGTATTGTATAAATTTAAAATATGTTTAGAGAATTCAGGAATTTGACTTAAAAGAATTGTGGCATATTTCCCATGAGGAAATATTAGTGAGGGGATTGTGAGTGAGTTGAATCGATTATGTCAAATCTACTGTGCAAGAAAGCATATGACATGGACTGATCATACCAGAAACTTTGAAGAAATCATCAGCAACCTGAAACATTGATGCAACAGGATTGACTCATTGTGAACTGATGTTTAATCATGACCCTCATAACATCGTTTCGAATATGGTTGATTTTCCCTTTCTGTCTAGGATCTCACTAGATGGAAAGAAAGTACATTTAAGAGCTAACATACATACAAGAGCACTGGACTGAAAAGGGTATCATGACGCAAAAGCAAACAGGTGACCTAGCGTTAGTTCAGGAAAAAAGAAAATCGAAGAAAATTTCAGCAGAAACACAGAAATTTATGTATGTGCACCAAGCATCATTTAGAATAATAGGTAATCCACAAAAAAATGCTTACAGACTTGAGTACCCAGAGATTAACAAGAAGTTGGGACTCTGAAGCATTGTGGATTGGAAGAAATTTATGGATAACAGTAATTAAGAGTCGGTAGGGAATATGCCACTCTTTGACCGATACACAGTTTGGCATACTGTGCAGTCCCAGCTGAGTGAATGTTGTTTCCACTTTCAGATTTCATTCCTCCTTCATCTGTTTCCTATCAACAGAGTAGAGTCTGTGGGGAATCTGCCACTCTTTGGTGGATACACGATATGGCGTACTGACTAGTCCCAGGTAAATGAAACTATTTTCACTTTCAGATCTCATTCCTTCTTCTTTTCTATCCAAAGCTAATAAGAATTAGATGTCTTCATGTGTATATATAAGCTAGTACTGTGTAAGGACTTGGTAGTGTAAGAATTATTTACCAATTTTGAAGTACCTGATTTGTGAAATAGCAACCACAAGATGAGACTTTGTATCAGTGGATTTAAAATTTTCATTGAAATCATGTAACTTCTAGACAACAGTAGAAAAGATAATAGTAAACATGGGTCGTCAAATCTTAAATCTGGATTAGTAGGAAAATATATAAGTACTTTCCATAAAAAAATTGTAAAAGCTGAAGTTTCCTGACATCTCTGGTAATGAAGTCTGTAAAAAATTGTATTTTTAAGTTGGTAATTAATTTGTCTGTAATTAAGAGTGGTAAGATTACACCACATAGAGGAATGCAAAAGCAATTTGTCATTAACTGAAGGAGGGTGGGAAGTGGGTGATGCACATGCCAGGAATATGTGTAATGAGGTTAGTAGTCTGATGAAAAAAGAATGGAGGAAGAAGGAACAATTATATGGAGTAATTGGAAATAAAAAGGAGATTATTTAAGGAGGTGTATGTTTATTTTTCTCAAGTCTCAAGAAAGAGTTTTAAGAACACTTATACTACTTGTGAGGCAACAGGTAATGTAAGATGTAGATACTGACAAACATGGACAGTAATACAGACACCTAAAATGGTTTCAGAAATGCAGATTTTTGAGAATGCGTGTATAATAATAAGTATAATAATAACAGGTTTTGACAGAGGTAACAACAATGCAAGATAGCTGCTGACAAGAAAATGACTTTTGTAGTAAAGTAATCTGTATTATAATTGAGCCATACAAAGATGAAAACCCACAGTGGTCTCCCAACCTTATGAGACAGGTGAACAACTAGTGTAATAATTATAATGCAAACTAGCCAATACGTGACAGAGGAAAACTCTGATAAGGACATATTAAAATATAAGCACAACTTTTTACAGAGAGTGGAGTTTGTGACTCAGGACCTGTACCAAAATAAGAATTAAGATGACAAGAAATAGCATTGTACATTTTGTGAAATGATGTACTGTCAGTAGAAATACTGAAAAAAAAGAGAGATTTTAATAGTGAAACAGAAACATTCTTTATTTTAACATCTGTTGTAATGATGTGAATAAGAAAAGAGAGAAAGTAGGTTTTTAAATTGTTTGTCCTCCTTTAGCATGGTATGGTGTTATCTGCTTGCCATGGACATGTGGGCATTGTGTATCCATAGTAGCCTGCGAGCTGTGTTTAGAAAAGTGGCAACGGCACCAGCCAAAGTGGCTCTTCCCCTTTTCCTCGTAATATATTGGAACTGTGAAAGGACATGCACCGAAGTGACTTCCCCCATCTACTCCAAGTGAGCAATGAATGAATGGTCATTAGCACGCTCTCCAAATTCATTATCTTCTGCAAATAAATGAGTGAGTAGCAAAATTTGTAAGTGTGAAGTCTTTTCAAGATTATTGACTGAAATACACCAAATAAAAACAGGCATTACAAATAAAAAGCTGTTCCACTGAATATAAACATATGATTAAATTGAAATCAAATTATTCTTTGATATGAAATAAATTTTTTGCATATTTATCTATACAAATGTATTAATATGTTGATTTGTGTTTCTTTGTGTGTGTAAGTGTTCTTTATGTCTACTGTGGTAAGTAGGAGAAGTGCTAATAAAAGGAATTTAAAAAATCTACACACACATAAAGGAATTAATCTTTCCATCTCATCCCATCTGGTAAATCTCCCCTGACCTGCAGTTCTGGGTGGCTTTTCTGAAGTCTACCCCTTTTCCTAGATTTCTCCGGTCCTTCCTCTTCCCCCCTCTTCCTTCCCCTTCAACCCTTTTGCTGAAAGAAGAAACCACTGGCTCTGAAAGCTTACGCAATTACAACCTTCTTTTATGTGTATTTTCTGCCGCCACTTGGTGAGTAGATTTTTTGTCTACCTGATTACATTACATAGTCAAAAACTGATTATATTCATTATTATAATAATAGGTATTTCCTACAAGTATGTGCAATTATACTTCACTTGTATACATTATTTAATTTTATGTTAAAGTTTTTATCATCCAATGAAATATAAGGTGATGTGGGAAGCCAGCAGTATGGCTACATATCAATAATGATGCAGTGTGGCTACATATCAATAATGATGAGTGAATGATATCAGTAACTCCCGAGCAATCAGCCAAGGCCAAGCTGACTGTGCTTGCTTGTGTGCATGAGCATTCGGACAAAGCATTGTGCAACAATCTAAAATAAAATCAAAAATTTATGTAATGTCACAGTACTTTGCCAGATGATGTAAAACCATAGTGTTATGTACTTTGAGTTTCAATGAGATCCGCTGATTAATTTCTACAAAATTCAACTTTTTATGTAATTTCAAAAGCATGAAACATTAAAGATAGAAAGTTGGAATTTTTGTTGTAGGTTCCATTTTATGTAAGAAACACATGGTAGGGGTTTTTATGAAGTTACCTCTTTTACTTTTCAAGTTATTAAATAAAAACTGGTTTTTGTACTAAAATTTTTAAAATCATGATAAATTAAGTAGCCTTTAGATGTAAGTTACAATGACAAAATTACAGCAATTTTGTTCACTAGAAATAGTGATGGACCTGTACCAAAATGCAGAGTACAGTACTGCTCATAGAAAACTTGGGAAAATTGTTAGTCTTCAACTATTTTTTTGCAAAATTTGTAGACACGTATTTTCATGGTTTGATAATTTACTGGAAATCCAGAGTTTTAGTTACAATGTTTTTGTTCTGTGTGCCACCTGTAGTGTTGTACAGAAAATGATATGGCAAGTGGCCTCCCTTGTTCACAACTTTTAAGGCGAGCAATTAACTATACTCAACTAGCAGATGAAGTGATAATCAGAAATACTTGGAACTTCAAGCAGAGGCCATCTCTGAACTGTATCAAGTGCTGATTATGATAAGAAAATTTCAATGAATTTCAAATATATTTTTGTGTATGTAAACTTTTCGTGATTACATTGATCTGTTGGAATGGTAAACTTTCATTTATTGAGAAAACTTTAATGGACCTCAAAAATATTTCTGTGCATGTGCACTTTTCTTGAATACACTGATTTGTTAAAACAGTAAACTTTCATTTATTGCTGTAGTTCCCAACTCCTTTTCATCATAAACTGAGAATTAGAATATTTTATTCAGTATGATAAGCTAGACTGTGGACTGGAGGTTTTGGGGAGCAGATTCCTCGATTACTTTCTGGCTGTTTACACAAATAATTTTTAGGCTCTTGTAAACAACAGCAGTATTTAAAGAGTGCACAAATACATACTAAATGCACAAAAAACAAACTAGATGCAAGTGACATAACTTTGAACCCACTGCTCCACACCATTTTTAGGGAATCTAAATTATTATGCCATTTTCCTTTGTCATGCTACAATGATTACTCACCTCCTGAATCAAATATGGAAAAAGGCATTCTGTTTAAATGGACACTGGCTTTCAATAGGGCATATGTAAAATTAAAGCAGCAGCTAAACTTGAAACTCTGCTTAACATACTAAATACCACAGGTCGTAGATATTGGTGGCCAACACTTCCCAAGATGGAGTAGGCATCAATACATTGCATTACAATGAAATCTTGATGACACTGAGCAACAATAGAATGTGCTTACAAGTTCTTGACCATGGTGCACATGTGTGCACACACACAGCCATATTCCACAAAAAGTGCACGTTGTAGCAGCTAGATTGAATTTCCTCTGGCATAGGAAAACAAAAATGCAATACTTTGTAGAAGACTGGGTGGCATATCTACAAGAACTTGGCTGTACGTGTACTTTCTAGTATGCATGTGACAAATACTATGCTGAAACCCATGGAACATTTAGCATTAAACCAAGATGCTCATTCACAGGCATTAAGTAAGTCAGTTCCCTCCCCGGTAAAATTGCTCTGATTTGCCAAAGTCTTTGAGATTTCACAAGCAGCACAGGAAAGTTTTCCCAACAGAAAAATGTGAAATTTCTGCACTTTTCAATACATCTTCCAGAATTCAAACCGCTGTTCATCAGGCCAGTCGCTAGAACAGCAAGACACAATGGTGTTTGCTTCAACAAGCATGTTTCAAAACTGCATGTTCACAGCTATTGCCATTTACAAAATTGTCCTAAGTGTTTTGTGAAGCATCCACATCTAGAATGCTTGCATTACAAAGCTTGAATCTGCTACAACTTCTTCAAGACAACACACAAATTGAAGCTACAATCATCCTCACAGCATCACTGCCCAGGCCCAATATACAAATAGTATCAAACTGCTTAGCCACAGCAATGCCTCCTTTCCAAACAAATTAATACTTTCAGTTCCTATTCAAGAAATGCCAATTATTTTTGTTTATGATATCAGTGCATCAGTTTTCCTTTTACAGCAATCCAAATACTTGAGCATCAGTACACTACAATTAAAACTCATACAGTCATAAGCTTCCATGTGGCAATCATTAAGTTCTGCCCATTTCACAATTAACTATACTTGAAATATAAGCATGTGACCCATGTCCAACGTACTTCGTGGTGGCAGATCATACAGTTAACATTTTCGGCACCACGGCTCATACTGTCTTCAGATTTTCTGTTCAAGAATCTGTTCTTGCCATCCAGTATCCTATCCTTGGACTCAAATAGGCACACTTTTTATAATGTTTCACTCTCTCCATGAATCAGACTTGGAAAGTATAACAGATTTTGACTATCACATTAAGCTAAAAAGTTTCGCAGTTCAGTTGCAATCAATACCATTGGCCCTTCATGCTGATGTCAACAAAGAACTACAGTGGTTGGACAAATCAATGGAAAAACTGCAAGAAAAGCATGATTGAATATAAATGCAGATGCTAGTCAAGCCTGTGGGTTGCACTGTTGTATATGACCCCAAATGGCAACTGTGGAATGTCCTCAACACGTTGCAAATGTTAGTCATGTTCAGAAAGGGCTAGGTAGTTGCAAATGCAATATGTCACAGCTGAGTGAATTCAGACATTAGCAAACTGTTGGTGCTCATATGGTGGTTGCTTACATAAACCAAGGCAGCTGACTAGTTTCAAAAGGCGCCATACTGAAGATTTAAGATTTATGTCACATACAGGAAAGAGGAAAAACATCGTCCACTAAGTTACAGTGCAGACAAAGGTCTGTGGTGAGTAACAGTGAAGACTGCATCAAAGAGGAAGAGGACGACAGTTGCAAAAGTCACTGTAGAACTGACTGGCTCACTCACTAACAGCGTCAGCACCAAACCAACATGAAGGGAGCTGCAGAAGCAAGGAACTGAATGATGAGCTAGAATTCCAGAAAATTTCATCAGCAATGTCATGTCAAAGAAACAAAACTTGGACTATGGGAGAATGTCATTTGGTCAGCTGAGTCTTGTTTCACACTGTTTCCAACTTCAGCCTGAATTTACATTCAAAGAGTGAAACATGATGGCAGTTCGATGATGATGTCATGGAATTTCCCAGGCTCTATGGTTACTCTGCACAGTCACATTACTACCGAGGATTGTGTGACCATTTTGGATGATCATGTCCATCCCACAGTACAATGTTTTTTCCATCACTGGTGTTGCTGTATTCCAAGAAGAAAGGGCCCCTGCTCACACAGCACACATCATCCAGGACTAGTTTTGTGAGCCTAAGGATGAACAGTCACATATCCATTGGCTATCACATTTACCAGCCCTCAAAATTATTGAGCCTTCAGCCTTCATATCTATTTTGGAGAGAAGTGTGTGTGATCATTATCCACCTCCATCATCATTACCTGATTTGCCTCTATCTTGCAGGAAGAATGGTACAAGATTCCCATTAAAACCACCACACAAGACCTGTATTTATCCATTCTGAGCTGACTGGAAGCTGTTTCGAATGCCAGCAATTTTCCTTCATCGTACTGGCATGATAATATAGTGTGTTTATGGTGTTTCCATGTTCTTGCCCACTCCCTGTACACTGGGTAGAGCACAAAAATGTTTTGATACCAACACTCAACTGCCAGTGGACAATACCACTGGTGAATGGTTGCAAACCAGAACAAATGTTGAGTCTTTGTGGCAATTTTAAAGCAACAGTGAATGCACAAAAGCTGACCATTCATGGACAACAGTAATCCTCCAATTTTCTAAAGATATCTAGAACAACTTATAATGGGTATTCCACAGTTTATAAATAATCTATATGATATTATTGTCACAGGTGAAATACATGCTACATATCTGCATAATTTGCATGTCTGATACATTGCCATAGCATGACCTTAAATGAGACAATTCCAATTATTCTTTTTTTTTCACCTACTGCCACATATAAAGAAGTCCCAAAACATTCTCAAGAACATGTTGAAGGAAGTGGCAAACTGCCTGCTAACATTAACCTTAGAGATCTTAAAGTATTCCTAGACAGAGGGAAATTGCCTGCTACCATTAACCTTAGAGACTGTTCCTACACAAAATCAATTGTTACACTGCATCCAAAATGTCTCCGCATTTTGGCCCTCATATACTGGAAATGCAAAAAAAATTAAGTGATAACAGGCATGTCAACAAGTGTTTCAGTGATTCAGAAGCAAACTAAAGTCAACAAGCTGGCTAGCAATGTATCAACCAAGTCTGCCCCTGGTTCTAGCAACTGACACCGAAGCACATGAAATTGGTAGTCTTTAACACATAAATTTCTCAGTGGTTCTAAGATTCCTTTGGCCATTCCAGTCTCAAATTGAAGAGGAGCTCCTGGCCATCATTTTTTATATAATGAAATTTAATTTTTTAAATAAAGAAACAAATTACATATAATTACTGGCCACGAAACCTTATTGTCCATTCTTTGACTACAACACACACTGTCCAATCATACTACTCACTTGCTCAAGCACTGGGCTCAATACTTGTCAAATATTCTATATTCCATTTATTAATGGCCTTTGAAATAATATTCAAATGCAAATGCATTATTTATGTTGCATATGTGACCTGGTAATTCAACAGCCCAGAAGCTGTTTGCTTTCAGACAGAACACCACCAAACCATCTGGAAGAATTTCCCATCACATTTTGGAACATAGAAACAGCTACGATGAAACATCCTAACCTTGGTATAGCAATACATTACATGCAACAAGAGTGGTCAACAGTACTATCAACAACAGAAAATGCCTGACTTCAGTAATATTTTTCAAAGCAATATTTATAGCAAGCTTTTGAAGAAATGTTTCTCTTAGTATTTTAAAATGAAGTATGCAGGATTATTACACCATCTCTGTTGCAACAACACACCTTGAACTTACGAGGTGCATTCAAGTTCTAAGGCCTCCGATTTTTTTTCTCCGGACTGGAAAGAGATAGAAACATGCGCATTGTTTTAAAATGAGGCCACGTTCATTGTCAATACATCCCAGAGATGGCAGCACCGTACAGCAGATGGAATTTTACCTCCAGCGGCGAGAATGAGAACTGTTTTAAATACTTAAAATGGCGATGTTTTCCTTACTTGAACAGCGTGCAATCATTCGTTTTCTGAATTTGCATGGTGT